>NC_056743.1:1657343235-1657503235 GCF_019279795.1 Protopterus annectens
GAATTTTTAAGCCCAGTCATGTTTCCCAAATGCATCTCACATGTTCTGATTCCCTAGGACTATTTTAAGTGACATATGTTGATTGGATGGGTGGTCAAGCATTTGCAGGCTCTCTATTTCTATTAGAGGCATTCCCCATCTACTCGTCCAAGTTACACCTGAATTGGTTTATATAGGAACTCTGTTCCACATGGATGGAAAGCCTGTTCTAGAGAAGGGGAGTGTCTGAGACACATATCCATCCCTCCATAATGTCCTATGCGTGTTGCAGATGAGGTTTATCTCTCTAGACTTGGAAATTTTGGTGTTGTATGTTTGCAGATGTGCATCAGGTCCATTAGAATGACATCAGAGGATGCTTTGTAGGCCAGACATAGATTGCATCTCAGCCGCCTGTAGGAGACTGAATACAGTTATAGGGCTTTGAGGTTATTTGCAGTGGACATGTTGTTTATTCCTTGTATTCATTTTCTGAGGAATCTCTCTGGACAATTCAGTTGCATTCATATGCATGCCTGGTCAGGTACATACCAAAAGGGACAGTGTAGTCAATGATTTGTCAAATGATGACTGAGTATAGCTGGATAATGACATCCTTGGACCCTCATGCCTTACCCTTGTTTATAAGTTGTGCAACATAGAATGATTTCTTACTACAACAGACCTATGGTGGTATAAGGCCAGGTTACTGCCTGTATGAGTTCCCTAATCTCTGACCACTGGGCTTACTCTTAGGGATTTATTATCAAAGTGATAACTTTCCAGGGGCAGCCATCTTACCTATTATGCATTTTTGGCTTTGAATTTTAGACTATGGCTCTAGTACCAGTTATTAGCCTGTTTCAGGTCTTCTTAGAGGGAATTTTAGACTTTGGGGTATCCTCTTACTGCGCCTTACTTGCAACCATCTGAAAACTTAATCAGCCAGTGGCCTTTGTCATTGGCCTTGACATCAGAGAAGCAGATACAAAAAAGGAACAACCCCAAACCATACCTTGTGGAACTCTACTAGTGACTAGCTTATTTATAGAGTTAGATTCCCCTATCCTATCTGTGAGCTGGTTGGCTGTCCAGCAGATGACATGGAGTTTATACTTAACTCTTTGTATTGGTCTACAATGTCTAAATGGGGTATTGTGTAGAATGTTTTATCCAAGTCAAGGAGGGTAGTATGCACCTTTCTGCCCTTGTTCATTGCTTTGGTGACCTTCTCGAGGAAGTCTACCAGGTTAAGTAGGAATGCTCTGCCTGTGACAAAACCATGCTGGGTTGGATCCTGTGTCTGAATATTTCTTATGTCATTGTTTATCACTCCCATGATAATTTTTTCCATGGTTTTCCATATTAGACTAGTCAGACTTATGGCTCTATAATTACCTGAGTCCACAGATGACCTGACCTTGTGTAGAGAGATGACAGCTGCAGTCCTCCATTCATGTGGAATGAAGTCTGGCTGGAATGTATGGTTAAATAGAGATTCTAATGGTTCTGTTTTATATTAGTATGTTATTATGTTATTATTTATGCTGTCAAGGAGGCATCCTGAGATATTACTGGGGCCAATCAATGCACTATTCTTGGTCTTGGAAAGTGCATAGATGACCTCTTCCATAGTGGTAGTTGGGGAGTTATGGTTGAGGGTATTTCCTCAGAGGTGACTTGGGTAGAAATATGGGTACAATTAAAGGCAGATTTGTTAGTAAGTAGATTTGTTAGATCTTCTGGCTCAGTATAGGTTGCTCCATCTACAATTACTTTGGCATACTGGCGCATTTTTGACTTTGAGGCTGTAGACATTGCTGAAGAATCCTTTTCCTGGGAGGCTATTTTACCACAACTTTGGCTATTCCAGACTTGATTAGCCCCCTAAGGTGCTTATTTTGATAATGACAGGCTTTTTACCTTGCTGGGAATTCCACTTCCTAATTTTTCTATGATTTTCTAACTTTTATTATTCAACCTATTGATGTTGGCATTCCTCCAAGTTTACTTATAGGTTCATAGTTATATAACAGGCTAAAGACCACCAGGGCCTTTCTAACCCAATTGTGTCCCTGAGTATCATGGGTCTTTATTAGGAAGGGGTGTGTTAGGAAGTTTCTTAGAGGTTATGTGGGGGAGCTATGTTAGTTTGGACATTACTGTTTGGGTCTGTCTATCAGAGACATGGGAGGCAAACACAAGGTGAATTTCAGATTTCCCATCCATTGGTTAAGGTTATACTTAAATAAGGTTAGGGATTGACTCTGCTTCACATGGATGGAGGGCCTGTTCCAGAGCACAGATACCCTCTGAGACACATGTCTGTCTTGCCAACATGTCTTATTTATGTCACAAACAAAATTTAAATTCTTGGATCTAGTGGTTCTGATGCTGAGCTGGATCCAAGGATGCCTTGTATGCCAGGCATAGATCACCTGTCAATAACCTGTAGGAGACAGAGTATAGATACAGGGTTTTAAGGTGACTCATATAGGACAATGTGTTAATACCCTGGATTCTCCTGGTAAGGAACCTTTGTGGCATTTCCAGCTGTTGCATGTGTTTGGTATTTTTTTTAGATTGTGCAGTACTTCCTCTGGTTAAGTACAGCTGTTGCTATGCTGCCATTATCATAATTGCACTGGATTTCTGTGAACAATTCCACATAGACAGTGCTGTTCTCAAGATATGAGGGGTTTAAAATTTTGCTGGAGTGTCATTTAATAGTAGGAAGTTGCTTCAGAATAATTCTTAAAAGTTTCAGGGTTTGTTTGGGTTTCAGGTTTTATTTTTATTTCAAAGGTGAAAGTTTTATGGTCCAACCTGACCAGTGAGGACATTACAATAGAGGGAATGCAATGTTTGTGAGGACCAGGTCAAAGATTTTTACTGCCCTTTCTGGGTCTAAAGACTAGCTGGTCCATTGTGTTTCTGTTTACAAACTCCAGTAATCTCTGTGCCTGCATTTTTGGGATCATGTATGATTAATAGTCTATTGTGGGGTTTTTAAAGTCACTCATGAATATAGAGTTGGATTAAATGAGGGAGTGTCTCCTGTACATTTATGTATGTGTATGGGTTTCCTGGGTCACAGTGAGGGGCCTGTAGCTTGCAAGGATATGGTATGGGACACTGCTTGGGATTATTTGCACATGGCGAATCTCAAGTACATCATTCTGTTTGACCACCCTTGTGGAATGTTTGTTTTTGATGTAAATTGAGACACGTCCACCTTTTGTTACCTCCTGTGAAGTAGCTGGTCTAAATGTGTGGAAGGTATTATAGCTTAATACTACAGAGTGCTATCACTGGCTTTAAACCATGTTTTAGTAAATGCACAAATGTCTACATTCTCAAGGGCGAGGTGAACTTGCAGGGAGTGGGAGAAGAGTGGAGAATTGGTTGCAAAACAATATGTTGCTCAGCTACAGATCATGTGACTGCTTTTGAGGGTAGTCTCCTGTTTCTCATCAGAATGGTGCTGCTGAACTGGAGGAATTACTTTCACGGAAGTCAGTGAGTGAAACTGCTAAAAGGAATTGAGTTATTCTTCAGCAGGTGACAAGAAGATGAGACACCACTATGCTGCTCAGTAAAAGGTCTCTTGTGCATGTGTCATCTAAAATTACAAATGTGATATATTGTTATTTTGTGTGGGACTCTGTGCTGCATGAGTTCACACGTGCATTCAAAAATGTTTAAACATTGCTTGTTTGGGTCCTGCTGACCAAACAACTGTTGTGGATACATGTATGCACTTGGTATTGAACTGTGGCGCTTTAGTACTGTACTTTTTTATATTTATTTGCCTTTGCTGCAGCATTCCAGCTGTTCCGCGTGGTTTTGGTTGCCAGTGGCAATTATTACTATAAAATTGTCTTCTTTCTGAAGTTATTTTCTCTAACTTTCCTAAAGAGCAGTACCACTGACTACCTTAAAGATTTCCTGTTCAATATGGGTAGTGGTTGTGCCGTCTTGTAATCTGTTCAGTGAGAAGGTGTAATGAAAAAACTTGCTTTCCATTGTCTGATGCATTAGTCCCACTTCAATCTGCAAATTGGCACTGTTTTACTCCTTTAATGCCCTGTACTTCTTTTTTTTATGTAATTTCCTTTCCTGTGGCATTCCTTTGCCAGCTATTCCATGTGGTCTTGGTTGACAATTGCAACCATTTTTCTTTATGGCCCTGTGATGTTAGAGGTTTTGTGTGTGCATGACTGTGCGATTATGAACTTCCAAGCCATTATTTTACACTCGCTTAGCTGTTTACTTTTTTTTTTCTTATACTCGCTAAACAGCTTAGCGAGTGTAAAGTAATGGCTTGTTAGATCGTAACTGCACGCTCACACCGACAAACACTTGATTATGTTGCTGTGCTTCTCCCATCGGTTATTTGCCACCTACGAATTTTTTTTATCTAAAATAAGTATCTCTCCAGACATAAGGGTAGTGGGTTTGATTCTTGTGTTGTTTGGGCAGTGATTGCAAGTGTGTGGGGAGAGAATGAAGTGTGTGTGTATGAATGTAGGAGTGCCTGCATGTGTGTATGACAGAGTGAACAGTAAGGGAATGCATAGAGAGTGTGTGTATGAATGTAAAAGTGCCTGCGTGTGTGTGAGAGAGTGAACAGTAAAGCAAAACATGGAGAGTGTGTGTATGAATGTAAAAGTGCCTGCGTGTGTGTATGAGAGAGCGATCAGTAAAGGAATGCATGGAGAGTGTGTTTATGACTTTTGAAGTGCCTGCGTGTGTGTATGAGAGAGAGCGATCAGTAAAGTAAGAAACTCCTGTTCATAAAAAATAAAACGCACAATATTAACACTTTTTATTTACATGTTGTTGTTTGTCTTTCTGCTTTTTCCCAGTAAGGGGTCGCCACAGCGGAAATCAGGTCCGCTAATGATTGGCAGTAGATTTTTACAAAACACAGAGGTGCCAGCTCGATGCCCAACCTTCAACGAAGGCACGCCCATTTACGCACGCATGTCTTTCGAATGCTATTCAACCGCGGGGAGAACATGCAGACTCCACACAGAAGGCACTCCCAAGCCAAGCTGAGAATCGAACGGGAGAATCTCTTGCTGTGAGGTAACAACGCTACCTCCATACCACCGCTGCATACTAACACTTTTTAAATTACTAATTTAAAACCCTTAGAAAGGCAGTTATTATTTAAAGAGCTATCCATACAAGGGATTGTAATTTACCATGCCTGGGAAACATTTTACTACTTTTGTGTTTCAGTATGGTGACATGTTGTATATTGCCTTAACTTTATTTAGATTTGGTGACCCTTCCTTCCTTGAACATATATTACCATAAAACTTGAGAAATTATGTATTAAATTTGCATTTCAGTTTAATGTCAAAATTATTTGCATATTTGTAAAACTTGGCTTATAGAATCATTGTTTCTGTGTTTTGCCACAGGCTGCATCATCAAAGAAAATGTTAACATTCAGAATGCCTGGGATAAAATATATTATACATCTGAAAATTTCTGCAACCGATCTTACAACCCAAATTAAACTCCTGTATCTTCTAAGACCTTTGTGATTAACAATGTATTTGTTATTCTGTTCTTAGGATTCACCTCCATTTGGTAGTAACCTGCCTTCACATCCATTTTGCTAAAAACAGTAGCACCATTCAACATAATGATAATGTCATCCAAAGTGCTTTCGCTCAGGATGGCTTTATTTACCATACATATATCAATGCTACAGTCATAGTGCAGGTGTGTTTTGGCATAGGCATGGTATGCAATGGCTAGCCATTCACTCCAACATCAAGAACTGACCAGCCATTGTCACAATAGCACAGGCATCTGGTATCCCACAGCAGTTCTATTAATTTAGTTTTGAATGCTTCCAGATTGCTTTGCTCCCTAGCTACTCCTGGGAGATTATACCAGCCTGCTGAATCCAGCTTTGAGAATGCATGTTTTCCTGTGGTTGTCTTGAAACATGGTCTGATAAGTATTAAGCCATATTCCTGACTGTCTCTCAGATAAGAGTTTGGTTAATATGTAGTTTGGATTTTAGAGGTAGACAAAGTCTCATTTTAATAATTTCTATATCTTTGAACCAAGTAGAAAGGTTGTTCTTTTATTGATGGGTAGTTACTTGAAACATTGGAGGAAATAGCAAAGATGCATATTTGGTTCTGCAAGTAATTAAAATCTACATATTTTTGTAAAAGTAACAGTACAAGTGTTATTTGTATTTGTGGTAGAGTGAAGAGCTATTAAAGGGAGCCCATGCTCAGTTTTTGGGATAAGTATGTTTATAGCTTTGGTTATGCACATGCTGGAGGCGAGAAGATATGAGAGCTTGTAGCATAAATTTAGTTATTTAAGGTTCCGCTAATATTATCTGTATGGTTTGTTAATAAGAGAGTAGGATCCAATGTGATCCTGGATTTTTTTTGCTCTGTAGATGAAAAACTGAATTGGACATTGCAATGGATAATTCAGATCTGCCTTATGCAAGATATGCAAGGCAGCAGTTAAGAGACTACAGTACAAGGTCAGACCATTGAGATGGCACCATTTTGAGATTTTACCTCGGGATGCCACTGGAAATGTTCATAGCATGCCCAGTCAAACTAACCAGGTAAACAACCAGATAACAAAATATTTACTGCAACTTGCTAAGAAAGGGCAAACCTCTACAGGTAGCCAGTAAAGTGAATCAAACCAAACAGCCAGAGAATCACGGAAATTTGTTTATACAGGAAAAAATCTTAATTACATCTGGTAACAGGTCATGTTACATTTCAATATGTTCATTTTATTCAGTAGTAGTGTAGTAACACCGATGTTTGGAAACACAGAAATTTGGTATGTATACTTGCACATTCTGCATGGCAAATGATGCGTAGGTGGTGTATTACTTGCATACTTCCCTGTTGTATTTGCACCAGATACTGCTAGTGCGCAGTGCGGGAATAGAAAGATTAAAACACTACCCTGGTATCAGAGGTGGCAGTGCAACATATTCATAGTGGCTTAACATGAGAGTAGCTCTAAGCAAGCACCATGTGAAAGTGAACATGCACCTAGAATTATTCAGTGCAGCTTCCACACCTTAAGTCTGAAAATGAATTCACATACTCACATGAACAGGAGTAGCTGCATATTGATGGCTAAAGGTGTATGGGCATGTCGGGTGGTTACTACACTGCAAAACTGGTATGTAATGGTGGAAATATTTGGAAGGCATGAGCAAACACACCAGTATATTAAAGCCATAGCACCAACTGAACTGGAGGCTGGAAAATAGATTTAGTAAGGGATTTTGTCCATGCACAAATATTTCAACAGTGATTCTTTGCAGTGGCATCCATTATCTGATTCAAGGTAAATCTACCTTGATGTCCTTTATTTAAAAAAAAAAACATCAATAAAAAATTTACTTTGTTATAACTGACTTCTAGACACAAGAAAAAGGAAGGGGAAAATATAGCAATGCGGTTTGTATGTACAAAGACAAATCCAGGGACACTGCAAAAGGTATTTTTTGCAATCCAACCAGTTGAGTAAAAACATATGAAGGCAAACACTGCACACCAACACACTTTGCACATGTAAATCTCAATTTTTAACAAGGTGGAAGCATGAAGTGATACCTTAACACTTAAATTAATAAAGATCTAAACTGGTTAATAGTATAAATGTTTTATTCTTTAGCTCCTTGGTGCAAGACCTTACTGGATGTGAATGCAGTCAAGTAAGGCCATGGCTATAGTGTAGCAAAAAATGTCTCCTCTAACAAAGGAAATGCTAGAGCAAAGATTAAATTACATGAGTCAAGCACCCTGCTGAGATCTGCCAATCAATGGAATTACCAGGTCAAATTACCCTCAGGAGTTTGACAGCTAGGGAAGCTAAGTGTTATGGGGGAGGGGAGAAGTAAATGGACCGGAATTAATTGTCTCACAAATTAGTGCCATTTAAACTAAATTAGAAAAAAAGGCAGCAGTAAACCGCACTTTGAGTCTGTTCTGTGGCATTTGCACTGCTTCTGTTTTAAGTAGTCATTCAGCAGCAGGTAATGTTACTTACACTGTTCTATTTTACTCAGTACTTTGTACGCATGCAGCATCTATGAAATGACAGGAACTTTAGGCAAACGGAGGCCTGCATGGTGTAACATTTTTGAGCCAATCAATGATTTCTGGGATACTGAATGGCAACCTGATTTATCAAAACCACGTCAATATGCCAGCCTCCAGGTGGTCAGAGTCTGGAATTACATATAAAAATATTTAAAATCCTGTAAAAAATCCCAGAGTGCTGTTAAAGTGTAGGAAACATCATGCCATGATGATTTAAACATGCTTTTTGAGTCTGTGGGTGCGGTAATCCTACTAACTAATAGTTGTTCCTTGCTTGGTTTGGATACTGAACACTTCTGTGAACTGAAGTTTGAGACTTTTGATTTGTTAAATTATTTTTTTTCCTGAAATTTCATACCAAATTGCATATTCCTCACTGCAATGAATATATTTCTGCTGTGATTTTTTTTCTGTTTTTATACAAAGAGATCTGTAAGAAAACCTTTTTCTACTTTATATTCTGCTGTGCATAATACCACAAAGATTTTTGATGACTGGAAGACTGGATGGGTGCTTGTGAGGTGTGGGTTACTTTAAAAGAACACAATGCCGTTTCAAAACATATTTAATCTCTGATTAATGTATCAGGGGTTAGGAGTAGTGTACATTATACTGGGAAGCAAAAATTGTATTTTTAGTGCAGATCTGATGCACATCTGATTGCTGAGTGTCCAAAACAGCATTTTTTCTTAGTGTAATCAGCTTGGGCATAATGTTAAAAAACATTTTAATTTGTTCAAAATGCTCTGAAAAAGGTCAAGTTTGACTTGGTTGTCATTAGGGTGATTCTGCTATAGAGCTGAAATTGCTGAATGAACTTATTCAGGAGATAGTCTTGGAGTCTGTGAGGATGGAGTGGTTCATCAGGATATAGCTGTGGTGCAGGTGGGCCATCAGTGAAAGTTTCCAGTGAGGTGCAGATGGAAGTCCCCATTTCTACTGATGACAAAGGGGGTAGTTTTCGCTGTTTCCCATGTTCCTAGGAGGGATCTACTTGAGTTAAGTGCCCGGAAGGGTTTTTCTAGAAGTGTTTCTTTCCAGGAACAGGATGTTAATTCCATAGACATGAAATGTTCGTTGGCATAAGACCAGTGTATTAGAGTTCCAGCTGTGGAATCAGTTTCCAAGAGTGATATAAATGATGACATTGAAGAAGTGGAATGCATTGTTGATAGTGACACAAAGGAAGACATGCAGGTGTATGCTTGTTCAGCTGATAATGAGAAGGAAGGGAAGGAGGGGAAGGCATCTCTTAGTAGTCTGGTTAAGAAGCATACAAATAAATTGCTTAAAGCAAAAGACTACAAAAAAGTTAAAGAGTGAACTGCACTATTTTTTTTCTTTGAATATTAATAATGCTGTTAAGAAAATATTGCATTTGTTGATTTTTAGCTTATGTTAGGGCAGGTAATATTTGTCTGTTGGATGTTTGATAATAGAGCAAGTAGCAGTTAGTTGTGGTCTGGATATTTTTTTGTAGTACAGAATTAGACACTTGTTCAGGTTTTTCCTGTGTTTGCACTTTAAGGGTCATGTTTATAGATGCAGCAGCTGTTTCTCCTTGTCATGCAATTTTAGAAGCCTTTCATATTTGTGCTGAAGTTTTTCATTTACATGTTTTACATGTTAGTAGTAACATCACTGAATGTATTCAGCTGTTCAAATCTTTGGCCGTTTAGTTGACTGTTTCTATTCCAGTAGTGCATAACAACAAAGGGAGGCTGACAACATAAAACCCACACTCTTTGGCCTTACTTTACTGCCTATGTCCTTCATGTCCTACAAAACACACCTCAGTCCTCCAGCAACAGCATACTTATCAGCATGTCAGCAACCTCTGGCTTTGTACATTTCCCATCAGTCAGCAGTCTTTTGACATCAACTCTAGACTGGTGTTTCACTTCTTCAACATGTAAATTAATAAACACCATTCACTTTCACAACAGTTCACTTACCTCAAGTGTAATATTACAGAAAGTGCACAGCTTGAAGCTGGATCCAGAAAGGTCACTCTGTGTCTGCTAACAGTACCAGGCACCTTATCATGATGAGCACAGAAGTGGCTGCAGATATTTTTAAAATGTAATTTTAAAGCTCTTAGCATGGTAATTATGAAATCAAATGTCTCTGAATAGCACTTTTATCACAATGTGCACATGACCAAGGTTGCATTATTAGCCTCATCCCAGACTGTGTTCTTGCATGAGGGCTTGTGAAGTGCTTTGTGCATGTGATGTTGGATAACTGATTAAAGTGGGCAGGTGCATAAATGTATTCATTATGGCTCATAGAGACACTAAAGCATAGAACATGAAACAAATGTGGGTACCTTGCTGATGTCATAATTATCACATTGCACTGTCCACACCTAACTCTATTCTTTAGTCTATACACCCTATAATATGGTATCAGCATCAGCAGTATGCATCAGTGTGACTGCACAACCATATTGCTCAGAACTGTGACCTGCCAAATGGCTATAGCTTCAGGATGTTCTGAGGGTGGCAGAGCACTCAGGTGGCACTCAAAAAAGTCTATATTATTTTTGTACCCTTATGTATAGAGGCCACCAATAACACCTCTCTGGGGATTGCTATGCGGGTCTCCAGTTTAAGGCGGATGCCTGGCGCAGCATTGCCATGTGGCATTGACTTTTTAAAGAGGCATCCACTACTCTACTGATCAGTGCAGGCACTACTTCAGTAATCTCAAAAATAACACCTAGACCTTCTGTACCACTAGGAAGAAGATGTCAGATAGTAAGTACTCCTGAGGTGAACAGTAGGAAATTCCTAACAGGTCCATTTTAGTATAAATTACTCAGCTGTGCAACGACTCTTAGAAGACATATTTTCATGTGCCATTTAATGTTTTTTTTCTGTTTTTCTACTCCTGAGTATAGAGAGGAGATCAGGCTCCCATTATGGAGGCAATTTAAGCATCTTTCCAGACACATGAATAAGTTAAGATAACTGTCATATTAAAAAAAACAACTGTTGGATGTTGCAGCAGTATATTACCCTATGATATAATTGTATAATTAAGTTTTGATAATTTTAACAGCCATGGCAAATACCATTACATAGTTCTGGACACCTCTTCTCTGTCAATGCTGGTAGGGGAAATGAGATGCATAAATGACACTTTTGTGGGTTCCATGCCTTCACTGTGGCAGACACATGCCTGTCATGGCATGCTCTTGCACCATGCCTACTAAGATGCTAAGATGTCCTTGGTTTTTTTTCATGCACTTACCTGTGTTGTCGAGTTGTGGGGTCATTGTCTGGTCGGGTGTGTGTCTGGTGTCAAAGGTTGTGTTGTGATGTACATGGTGTCCCAATGTGTATTTTTTTCTGTTTTTTTCTTACCTTTGAAACTTGAAGCTGGGCCTGCAGTGCGAGTCGGTGAGTTGGTTGCAGAGGCAGAAGCAGAGTTTGCCTGTGTAAAATTCAAAACAGGAATATGTCTTGTTGGGGAAATCCAAAATATAGGTGAGATGGAGATATGGATGGGTTTCAGAGCTGTGCGGTTAGCTGCGGAAGTTCATCAGGGGATTTGTTTATGGATTGTTGGTTTCTGATGTGGAGATGGAGTACCTTATGATTCCTAGGTGGACTGGAGAAATGTTTCTGGGCTGAGTGGAATGCAAGGATGTGGCAGCCGATGTTTCTGTGGTTGCAGTTGGACTGAAATGTTGATGTAGTTGGTGCATGAGTTGGATTGTAGCAGTTGTGTTTTTTTGCACTGACGGTTGGCTCGTACTGTTGTTTTTTTACTTTGTTTTTGTTATGTGTAAGGTTTTTGTTGCTGATAAATGTTGAGCTTGGAGGATCAAAACGACAATAAAGTTAATCTTGTAATCTTGTACTGCTATGTGGTGCTATGACACTTTTGTGGAGTCCAATGCCTTTGCTGTAGCAGACACTTGCCTATCATGGCATGCCCTTGCACCATGCCTACTGCTATATGGTGCTCTGACACTTTTGTGGGTTTTATGCCTTCACTGTGGCAGACACTTGCCTGTCATGGCATGTCCTTGCACCATGCCTGCTGCTATGTGGTGCTATGCAATCAAGGCTGTTGTTCTACTAAAGTGCTGTATGGATTGGCGCAGCCTTGGTGGTTCTACAATCAGCAATGTATACACTTCACCATATTTATCATGCATTGTCCCATAAGCTGCCCATGCCTGAGACACTTAAAACTGGCTCACCCATGCCATTCAGCTTGTTTAGTACTATGTCCTATAGTAAAGTCTAGATTACGACGTGGCCTTTGCTTCCATATATTAATAGATGCCCATGTTACCACCACTAAACTGTCTGCTTTCGGCACAACACACTGACATGGTGAGCATTTTGGATTACTTAGTATGTAGTAGTGATGATATCTGTATAACCTTTCCTTGTCCAGTTCCCTCAAGACATAGCCATGGTGGAAAATTGTGACACACCTTATGTGACCTTTGCCTTTCTACAACACATGAATTACATTGGCTGTCTAAAATACTATCTAGATCCATTGGTAATGCCAAGGAGTGAACCCTTGTTCCCATGTCTTCCAAGAAGAATATAACTTGCCATGCCTCGTCATAATTATGGTCACAACTATCCCTGCATACCTAGCAGTTAATCATGTACAGATGTGGTGCTGTTTTTGTCCTCTGTGTCTGTCTTTCTCACTTTCTCTCCATTATAGTTTTGTTTGATGTCTGTTGACTTTTTTTCTTTTCTGTTTCTAATTCATATAGTATAAGCCACAGGTATTATATTACATCTGTTTTATGTCTGTGGTGTGGTAGTTGTCCATACTCTGTTCTGATAAAACTAATGTCAATATAAGAGAAGTTTAGGGAGATAGTTAAATCCACAGAATGAAAACAATAATTTGCAATTTGATAGTTTGCTTAAAAAAGCAGTTATTAGATAACTGAAAATACAAATTTGTCATAATGTCCACTTCACTGTAGGCAGAAGTGGATACTTAAACACTGTACCTAATATCAGTAACTTAATATCACCTGACAAAAAGTTCCTGTTAGCCTGAAAACTCAAGTAATTACAAAACCTGTGTCAGTCCAATAAAACGTATTATATTGCATCTGTTTTCCATTGTCTTTGTATTTTCTGTAAGGTCATTGGTGCAGCGTGTTTTTTTTTTTCTTTCTTTTCTTTTTTTTAAAGACTTATGTGATACAGACCATGTCCCTTTCGTGAAATTCTGCTGTCAATGGCTTGCAATATAATACTGTAGGACTCTACTGAAAATGAGGCTCTCTTATGTAATAACCTGGTCAGCAAAGAAAACAAATACATAATACATACACATATGTTGTATACTGTATATTGTAAAACATGACTATGTATTACATGGAGGCATTTGTGGATTCATCCAAATCATTTTTACTCAAACAAATGTAGTGTCACTGCATTATGCAGTGGTGAGGGCAACTGCCCAACCATGTGTACATTTTTGAGAAAGCTTTCTTCAAATAACATGTCCATCCATAACCCAGGAGGATAGCCTCTTTACTTGTCAATCATCTCCATGTACACAACATGATACACCACACAGCTGCTTGCAGGTTCGCCATCTTACTGATGCAGACATACATGCACTATGAGAATAACATGAATGTATGACTACACCTATTAAATACATAGAAATAACCCCTCCCCCCCCAAAAAAAAACAGTTTTGCCAACTCAGTCTCTAGAATGTGTAAGTATAGTAAAAACATACGTACATTACCTAGAATATATATCTCAGCACAGATCCAGGCAGGCTTAGATAGATACTGACATCTATCATGTTTTCTATCTTTAAATGCCAGGATTTGTCTGTGAACAGCTACTCTGGAAGTCCCTTCTTGTTGAAATATTTTGTATGTTTCTGAATGGCTACAGCAGATTGCTTATCCTAATTTTCATTCACTGTGAGTGTTACTTTAATACTGTTGCTCATTTTCATCTGATTATAACTCATTTGCATAGTATGGAGGTCATGGTATTTCACACCCTAACCCAGTTTGCTCTTTGTGTGCCTCTGAAGTAGCCCTGACCAGTTCACATCCAGTCATCAAGTCTTTCATATAGGAAGATGTTCACAATCGGTGTGTATTAGCTGTAAATTCACAGCTAATAGCAAGCAGGCAATTGTATAGGTGAGTGGCTGACAGCAAATAACAAGTAACAACATGAACATTTTTTTCTAGGCATCCCTTTAACATACCTTCACACAAAGCTTGACATACAGCCCATTGCATCAGTAATACAAATGTTGGTAGCAGAGCATGCTGTAGTTTACTGAAGAGCAGCCCTGCAGGATGCATCTACATGAAGTGCATATTTTGCCTCTCTGACAAAGCACAAATAACAACCAATATACAGCAGCACATCATTATGCTGCTGAAACACATGCAAATGAAAATATTTAATGCAATATGGGAACAGTTGTTCTGCTGTAGAATGTGTGTTAGTTCATGCATGTTACACAGACATATTACATACACAGCTGTGAAACTCCAGTACTCATGCTGTAGGAACATAACTTATTGCCCCTCTGAACCATGCTGTGCCATCCTATGAGGTGTGAGCTTGTGACAGAATGTTAAGTATGTCAACAACTAAATTAGGCTAGGCATTACAGTGATTGATATCTGATGTTATTCATCACCTTCTTGGATTAAGTTGCAGGCAACTGGTCTACATACAAGGTACTAGAGAAGTTGGTCAGATACACTCATATCAAATGATTCCTCCTCATATTACTATGCAATATCCAAGGAAAAACTGGGTCTCGTTCCAATCATCATCACCAGCAATGGGGGTAGTGGTCTTCCTTTCCTGTGCATCTTCAGGTTATTAACTACAGGCAGTGTCATTCATGCCATCACTGCAAGCCTACCAAAATCAAGACCAAGAAAAGTGTAACCACTGCTCACCCCAAATTAGGCCAGCAACTCAAAGGAAGCAAAGGAGAAAAAGAGAGGTTCCATTTAGAGAAGTGGATGCCTCTACCTAAATAACTCTAGGCTGACACCTTGTCATCCATCCACCCATATCCCCCTTTTCCACATTTTTATACATGGGGGTGGGGTATCACTTCAATAGTAATAAGCTTCTAGAGCCAATGTTCATACCACTGGATCAAACCTTAACACCCTCCACTAAATCCTAGAACAATAATGAAATAAGCACATTAAATAAATCTAAACAAATATCACTCAAATGAATGCCATCAGATCTATACCATACTAGATACCTATTGGCAAAGTTCCAGTGGTCTGAAATGCTGATCTTCAGATATTGAGCCATTGTAGTCACCCCATGATTCAGGAAGTACCTGTCCATCTATATTATTTTGTTACTAATTGCATCTCTCCATACTATCTTAGGAATTATCTTAGATCATACTACAGTGGTATCAGAAAACCTTTTGTTCCTTTAAAAATCATGATTCCTTCCTGTGCATTTTAGCAGCCTCCTTTTATTTTTTTCCTTAACCATCCCCCCTGCCAAAATAGATTACAATGATCTGTGATGTGCCTGTAATGCATATAATTTAGGTAATATCTGGATCCATCACATCGCTCTCAACCTTGCCATGTTACTGCCTGGTTCAGGGGATAAAGCCCATAAAGAATCCACCAGGTCTCACCCCTGTTCTCTAGACTGCCAAAAACACAGAAGAATAACACAGAATCAGAATTCTGTTCCACCCTGTAAAACAAACAGAAATCTATAAATAACAATAACAGTAAACTACTACACCCATATTCATATCAGAAAAAGTGCATTCAAAGACAACATCCCTATCATTTTTACCAGCTCAATGGACTAACCTTTCAAAGTTAAATCTGAAGCCTTAACTATCCAGAAAGACTGAGTCCAAAATTGTTTAGCTGAAATTCTCTGACTCTCAAAAGCCCTCTTCAACGTGTTATCAAACTGCCTGATTGAACTGGCCTACTCTCTAACCATGAAAAAACGAATAAGAACTCTTGAGTCTTCCACCATACAGAAATGTCAGCACATCAAATGCCAAGTGTTGAAAAGCCAAAAAAAAGACTGAAAACCTGGAGAAGAGCAAATCTCAAAAATCACTCATACTTAAAATACCTTTTTGCTGGGGGGGAGCACACCCCTCCTGCACTCTCCCATGTGGGGGCAAGCCCCCCCCCCCTAAACTTATAGATACCAACTCCAAGATTGCCATACCTAAGAGAAAAGGGAATATTCCAAGAAATGGAATCTTGGACTATATGAAAGCCCAGTCTTTCAGTCATTCAGTCTCCATGTTCCAGGACTTGACCTAGCGGTTCAAGACATTTCAAATGGTTACCCTTGAATCTTGACATTTGCTACCATGTTAGCACTCACAACAACAGAATAAACAAAACTTTGGAATTCTTTCTCAAAACCACCTGTTGACCCTGCCTCCTTGAATCAGTCATAGACCTTGACAACAAAATCAAAACTGGCAGCTCTGTAATATACAGATCCCTCTACTTTAAACTGCACAGGAACTGACTTACCTGAAATGCATCCTCATGCAAAAATAATTTTCCACACAAAAGATGCAAGTTTTAACTCAGTGACAACTCAGGCAGGCCTAGTAACAACAGTCATAAGAATTATCTACTTAGAGGGAGCCTCCTGTCAGAACTCAGTCCTTTTAAATCTTTTCCAATCTCTCAGCATTTTCAAAATCCATCAATGCTTGATAATAACCTTCAAACCAACCAGCCTTGCTTCAGTACTGAGCAAGTGTCTCCCCTTATTCCATCATTGAACCACATACCTAGCAACAAGCCTCAGCAACCAAACATTATACTGTCTAAGCAGCTGCTCTGCAAATATATAAAAGTAGCAATCACATATGTATCTGCTTTTCCCATTGCTTTTTCTAAAAAGACTGCTTCACTAACCAACCCATCACTGCCTACCATTGTTCCATACCTCTTTGAGCACTGGCACCGGATGATTGGCCACTTTTAGCACCAAAGCATGGAACCTGCAGGACTGAATGAAAGAGGGACTATCAGCTACTATATTCAATCTGCCAAAAGCAAGTTTATCAGCAAAGGTAAAGTTAATATTCAAGCTCTGCAATAAGTTTCCTCAATGCAAGCTCTACCAGTTCAGAACTAGTAGTCCACTTATTAGGACTTACATCACTACTCCACTGTACCCTGCCCAACTAGTGATGCCACTCATATTTACATTAGCTCTAAAAACATAACATCTCTCCTCCATTCACTTGGCCATTCAATGGACCAGTCCACAGAAAACCATCTCACTTTAAAATAAAATGGCATGCCTAGCATCCCTACTGCATCAGTACAATGCTGTAAACCATTCAATAACACCTATCCCTTTAGCCAAAAGGAAAATCTATTCTATCAACACAAAATGCCCGCAAAAATGAAAAGATCTCATCTGGCAAGTCTTGTCATACCTGCTCTATAGTGCTTGTATCTAACTCCCTCAAAAAATTGGACAATGATCTATTAAAGGAACTGCCCAATCCTGCTACCTTGCAAGCAATGTTTAGCACACCTAAAATTCCATGACTTCTAGAACTCTAACCTTACCTTTCCCTTGAGGTCAATTTTATCATGTAGTCTGTCCAACTTCTCCACTGGCAAGTAGAACAATCCCTATTCTATAGCCCTTCTAAACCTAAACAGTTTATTTATTTAATTTATTTAACATTTGTTGCTCAGGAAAGTCTGACTAGGACAGAGCATATTTTCAGCAGAAACTCAGGGAGAAACACTCCAGACACATGATTTGGAATGTGGTAGGAAACCGGAGCACCCAGAGGAAACCAATGCAAATGCAAGGAGGACATACAGACTCCGCACAGAAGACACCCCAGCCAAGAATCAAACCAGATAGTCTCTTGCTGTGAGGTGACAATATTTACTGCTGCACCACTGCACCACCTGTTTAAATCCATACCTGAGCCTTTACATTATTCATAAGATTATCATACTTTATCCTGTCAGTGTAATTAAACAAAGCAGTGTGTACTTTCCTCAGGTAAATCTGGCCCCTTCCCAATCAGAATGAAATCATCCAGCTAATGGCAAACCCTCTAACTAGGGACCTGTGTTTCCAGATCCAGCATAGGGATAGTCTAAACTTTTCAAAATTAATACATGCCACTCCATGACCTATTCGTGTTTCGTTAACAAAATGAAATTTATCCTCAAACACATACCTAACCAGGGCCAATCTAATTTCCAGATGAGTAGTAGCCAACATGTGGCTTCAATATCCAGCTTGGCTAACCTATGGTCTTTAAGAGCTTAGATAATCCTTATCACACCATTTATGCAGGCAAACTGAAACCTCACATCTTTCTTTTCAGTGTAGTCATTTAATGAACCTCTTTATAAAAAAAGAAAGATGATGAACTCACCTAAATTTATCAGGTTTTGTCTTGGGAAACAAACCCAAAGGAGAGATCCGAGTCACTGAGAAAGTAGGAACATCAACGTGGCCTAAAACTCTGGCTGCCTTCATCTCCTTTTCAAGCATCACCTGTGCTAATTCCTCCACTCTCCCTAACAGATTTCAAATTCTGATGTAATTTTCTCCTGCTAAACATACCTACTTCCCAGCCTAAAGAAAAAGCCTAAATACAAATCTCGCACTAACTACTGAGCTGCTGTCTTATTGAGTAATCCTACAAGTGCAATTATAAATCTTTCACTCTAATGCAAGGGTGGGATAGGTGGTCTGCCAGCCACTCAGTGAAAGGGCAAAAAATTAGTTGCACCTTGAACATTATCCTTACCTCTTCCACCAAATTCTTAAAAATATCCCACCTGCTGTTATCATGAGGAACAGATGACATCTGAACACCTGAGCCCTTCTTGCAACAGCATCTCCTTATTGCCCCACATGTGTATTCACACTGAATGCAAACATGAGCAAATTTTCAGGAAGGCCATGCACATCTCCCTATATTAAAGGCACAGCATGTTTTGCACCCTTCCTCAGTTTCCCACTATGCGAGACTGGTCTGTCCCCCAACCCTATCCAACACAGTGCTGAGCCAAGTATCACCATGCCTGTCACAGGGATATTTCTCCTACTTCCAATGTCCTAAATTGCTGGTCATACCACATCCAAACATTGCTACCCCTTAACTGCTGTTCCTCTCTAATTGTTGAAAAATATTCCAGTAAGGGCAGCTTTTGTGAAGTATCCTTTTTTCTAAAATGGCTGCCATTCTAGACAAAATGCCCCAAACTCAATTACTGTATATTCTAACTATAAACATTACTGGATGCTTCTTGCCTACTGTTGTTAATGGAACTGTCAGATCCTTCACCATTATGGCTTCCATCTCTGCAATCCTTTGCACCCCATTTACATCTATAAATTCAAACAACTCCACAAATTATTCCCTCTATATCTTCTCCTTCTTAGAAAGGGGGATATGTGGTATCAAAGAAAAATCCTGTCCTTTTATCAGAAAGGCTTCTATTCCCTGCCAACTATTGGGTTATCCTTCTGGTGCAATTCTGTCATTTCAACAAGACTGAGTATTCCCCAGCTGATAGTGTGAGCCCTAGCCCCTTCAGAGGTTGCCAGGGAACTCATGCCCTCTTCTATCTTCCACTCACTTCCTACCCATGTGAGACCCTACTCCTTGGACCATAGCAACTCCCAGACCTCAGTCATGCCTTTCATAATCATACCTTGCAAAAAACAAGATAAATATTTGTCATCTGCCAAATTCTGAGCTGCTTCAACTTCTGCATCAAAACACAAAGATTTACATGCCAGATTCTGGGGTTCTACTGTCTGGACTGTGCTGACCCAAGGCTCCTTCCTCCAGTTTTTGTCTTGGTATCTTTAAGTTGATTCCTCAGCTGGCTGCTATGCTAACAACTTGCACTTCCATCTTCCCCTCAATACAGGCTCTGCAGTGGTTTCAGCTGCTGGTTGGAATGGACTTGTCACTTCCTGGAAGATGGTTTTAACTTGTTCCATGATCTGGTCCAACATTTCTTTAGTACCTGATCCCCCACCACTCTGAAAGAAAACTAATCAACATTAGTAATTTTGCCATCTAAAAATTGAATCTCT
This sequence comes from Protopterus annectens, assembly GCF_019279795.1. Classification (NCBI taxonomy): domain Eukaryota; kingdom Metazoa; phylum Chordata; order Ceratodontiformes; family Protopteridae; genus Protopterus; species Protopterus annectens. The sequence goes on from NC_056743.1 coordinate 1,657,363,441, forward strand.
CTTCCACATGTAAAAGTGCCCCCCTCCCTTTTCCTCAGTCCCTGGCACTCAATTGCTCGCTTCTAACCAACAAGGTTCTACATAACCCCTTTCCCCCTTCCAAGTACTTTACCCAATCATTATCTACCTCCCTCAACCTATTTAGGTTCATCATATATATTTCAGATTCTGGTCTCCCAAAATGGTAGCCCAGCCTCAGCACTCAGCATTATAGCATTATACCATACCTGAAACATCCCAAAAGTACCCGAGTCAAACTGTTATGAGCCACTGTCATAATGTGGGAAACCAAATTAAGTATACTGTGAAATCTATCTCTACCTTATCCCCACTGCTCAAGCCTTTGAGCCAAACCTGACCAAAGAATTACCCCATCATATAAAAGCACTACCAAACTTTTATCATGGCAAGCTTTTGAACCAGAGAACCACTGCCGCAATTGTTCCCTTATTTAGTCCAGCTTTCTTAAAAGGATGCATCTTGTACCTTTACTGCTAGGCCCAATGAAGTGCTCCCAATCTCATATGACTTACCTGATTCCACTCTTTACAATTGCCTAGATATAACTTCAGACATGGACGTTTACCATATCACTGGCCAAAGCACACATTTCTTACCTCCATGTCAAATACAAATCCTCTGACTCAGTGACAATCAAAGGACAATCTGGTCTTATTCCTACTAGTAACCACAGTTGATGAAACAAGGAAATGTGAAATAAGATGTATTTAAAAATTATGACTATAATTATTGTCAACATATTCTAAAGTAATCAATCACAGTTATAATCAGATTTCTTTTGTATCCATATAACTCATGAATGGCAGTGAAACAGACCATTTAAATGGACATTTACTGACCCATGGCATTCTTTCTTTAATATACAAGCAGTATGCCTTGCCCTGGCTCTTCAGTGTGAAACACTAATGTTGTAGGCTGGAAAATTCACTGAAAATGCTGTTTATATCAATATATATATTGCAAATATTGCTAGTTGTTTGTTAGTAATTATGAAAATAAGCAATATTTCCATATGTAGTTAATACGTCAAAAACCTAATGATTGTTGCATATCACATGAAACAAACCTCACATGATGCTGAAGAAAATTGTCTTTAATATTGGCATTGTAAGTTCACATCTTGCAAGATATCCAGTATTATTTATATTGCTAATTATACCATTAAACATATTGTTCATATTTCTTTAAATACCTCAATAAACATGCACTTAACTTAGGAATTTCTTATTGTTATATAAAAGCTTATGTCTAGTTAACAAAAATGTTCTAACACTAGTTGTCTAGTTTGCATAGTTTTCAAATATGAAATATTCCTGTGAAAATTTAGAAAAAAATATAATTTAGGATTTGTGTGCATTGTAATACATTAAGAGTATTTGAGGAAAAGGCTATGAATTCACTGACTATTATCACTGGACATGATAGCATTGCAATGTGTCCAGTTTTAATAACTTATATTTTTCACAAAATATTTATATTTGTTTACTTTATAGTTTTTACATTTATTTTTTCAGAAAATGCATTGGAATGCTAGATCTTTATAGGCCATTAGAGGTGAGACATTCCACACCACATATGTGTGACTGGGTGGAGTTTCCGTAGTTATTGGGTGATTTCAGACAACCTGTGCTCTCTGCAGTAGGGTTTCTTTCCTGAGAAATAATGTAGTACCAAAGTCTAGAATAGATCTAAGCTTACAATGTGTTTTTTGAAAAAGTTTGAAGGTTAATGACCACAACTTTGGTTTTGGTTGCACGATTAGACATTTTGGTTTGCTAAGCACAGTGTAGCTGTACTCTGTTTTAGGGGTGAAGATGACAAATCTGCAAATGCTGTTTAAAGTAGTATAAAAGGACTGACAAGTAATGTTTAGAGGGTGCTTCAATTATAGGGAGTCAAGCTACACACATTTTTACTACATCCATTTTGCCTTCAGGAGAGAGGAAGTGCGAGACTTTGCCAGAATATATATATATTTTTTTAATTTTATATCTAGTCATATTAATATGGCATTTGAAGTTTAGATTTTGCTCAAAGTAGATTAAAAGGTATCAGAAGTCCGTGTATCTTTATGCTTCTTAGTAAACATGGTATTTGCCCACCTTAAACATGGGACTAATTTTCACAGTCTAATTTGCTACATCTCTTGCCATAGCTTATTTTAGAGATCTTGATGTCAAATGTAGTAACAAAACCAGACCTTGATTGGTTTTGGGTTCTAGGACTATGGTAGTGTCATTGTTCTTTTAAAGAATCCAGTAATGATAACATCTATATTCTATAACATTTATGACTGTCTCTAATTTGTGAATTGTTAAAGAATAATGCAGCACTATAGCTTGCCGAATTCCTTCAGAAAATTTACAGTGTAAAAATATATTTCTTTATAAAAGCATTTCTCTTTTAGTTTGATATAAGTTCCATGTGAGGAAGAAATTATATTTTTAGGGGATTAAGGAGAAGCTGAAAGTGAAATATTTTCTTTTTGACATTTATTTTGTCGTTTTTGGATAAACATTTTATAGCAATTTTGCTTCAGGTTACAAATGCAAATTAAATGAGATGATTAAGTCTAACCAAAGGTATGGCAAACAGAAGAATCACAACACAGCAAACAAATAAACCACTTACATATTAGAAGCTGAGGAATCATGCTGTACAGAACAAAGAATAGAAACAATATGAAATGTGTTAAATGGCAACAAAAACAGTAGCTTTATAATTGGGAGATAATAAAATTACATTTTGTTCCTCCATCCATGTCTGTATTGGAACCTCTACAGGGACATACGTTTCATGCTGGGAACTCTCTGAAATATGTTGTTCGTAGGCACCATTTTTGTACATGTTATCTTTCACAACTTACATCAAATATCAAATAAAATGGGGTGTAACAAGAAGACAAAATTGGATAAATGAGAAAAAATCAGTCAAATGATTATGTTTATACATTTAAAATAATGATATGCAAGCAGTGAAATGTTGGCCACAATTTACCAACTTGAACCATGGTTCTGCCGGAATGTATACTTTTAACAACAGGAAGCATATTACCATGATTCACCCAATCTTAATGGAAATAAAAATGGAAATAAAAATAAAATCTACATGGTATAAAGACAAAGACCCAGTGTACCCATCATCTTCTACATCCCTAATGAAATCCCTAACATTGTTTACCCCTTTCTCCTGCCACTGTTCCTAGACAAAAGGAAGGCTATCTATTTTAACAGAGGATTATTCACAACTAACATGCCTACTAAAAAGGAAAAAAAGTGTAATTTCCTTACCCCTCCTTCTGTATTATATCATTTCTTTTTAACAAAGTCCTGTTTTTATCAGTGCTAATTAACTTCCCTTGTACAACCCCCTTTCCTGCTATCCTCTCATAACCTGACAGTTTTCTAACTCCTACCCTTCCTTAAACATATCACTGATGATAGCCACAAGGCATATAGCTTGAAGGCAAAACCCCCTAATCCTCCATGCCCCTTAAGAAGCCTCAACATATCATTATGAATTTTATCCCCCCTCCCCCTACATAAGGACCTGAAACAACAGGTCTGAATCTCTTCTATCTAGCTGTCACAAAATTCTGGTTGCAGATATTAAACATAATGCAATACTTTAGGATTACAATGATTTGGATAATATTAATGTCTCCATTGCTTTAAATTCGTTGTCATCCCACCGGGAGATCAGTTTAGAAATGCAATGATACAGCTCTTTGTAATTGTTTTAAATCATAACTGGTCAAGTGTCATATACTTTGATCACTGGATATTTAATGCCTGTTGCCATCTTTATGGAGTCTTCACCAATGAGATTATAGAAATTTCCAAATCTTAGCTGACAGCTCTTTGGCCAATTTATTACACAACTGCTGACTTAAGACCAAATTCCTCAAAAATTTGCAAAACACTAGAGTGACTTAACTTAGATCATAGGCTCATCGGTTCATAGGCAATTATTAAGCTAATTGCTTAAAAGCCCTTAAGAGTCTAGCTAATATAACCTGATCTTACCCAATATACGACCCCTGGTGGCAAGAAGATGGCATGGATTTATGCCTATGCCTTGAGTATTTTATAGATTACTCCTGCCCATAAGGGACATAGGTAGTACCTCAGGTGTGAATTTGTGACTCTCCATCCAGTGATCCAAACTGCATTTCTAAGTTGACTAAGTTTAGATCTCTAGATCAGGTGACCCTCATGCTGTTTCACATATGGATGAGTAGCACCTCCATCAGGGCTGGATTTGTGACTGCCTTGTAGGTCAGGCCCAGGTCACCACTTAATAGTCAGTAGGAGACAGAGTAAAGGTATATGGTTTTTAGTTTATCTGCATAGGACACATTGTTTGCACCGTGTATTTGTTTTGTTCAGAGCCTCTGGGGTCACTCCAGCTGCTTAAGTGCCCAGTTAAGTACATGCCATATGGTACATTGTACTTAATTATTGGTCTAATGATGGCTGAGTATTGCAGGACTATAATTTTCTTGGATCTTGATACCACAGCTTTTTTATAAGTTGTGCCATGTAGAAGGACTTACACAGCACTGTGGATAAATGGTGATAAAAATTCAGGTTACTATCTCTGTACTGAGATCTCTCACCTCTCATTCTTCCTCTTAGGTGTGTGCTATTGATGTAATTTGCAGGGTTTTTGATTTCCCAAAGGGTATGATAATGCAACATTTAGTTTAGGCCATGGTCCTGGCAGTAATCATTTGTCTGATCTAGACTCTCCTGAAGGATATCTACATTACATTGCTGAGGAATTCAATGATTGCTCGCAGCTTGCCGTTGTCAACATACTTTGTCATCCAGAGGACTTCCACATTAGCTTTGACATCAGAGAAGCATATTCCAGACCTGAGTGGTCTCAGAACTCAGCCCTGTGGCACACTATTATTAACTGGTCTCTTGCTAGATCTGGATTCATCCACAAACCACATGAATCCTGTCCATGAGCCAATTGGCTATCCATCTGATGCTGTAGGGACTTATGCACAGTTCTGTGAGTTTATTTGTAATACTTGAATGGAGAATTATGTCAAATGCCTTGGCCAGGTCGAGGTAGGCAGCATGTACTGATTTACACTCATCCACAGCTTTAGTGACTGTCTCAAAGAAATCCACTTGATTCAGTAGGCATGACCTGCAATTGACAAAGCCAAATTGGGTGAGGTGCAGTATCTGGAGGTTCCTAAGTCATTATTTACCAGTTCCATGATTATTCTTTCTATGGGCTTACATATATGACTAGTCAATCTTATGGTCTATAATTTCCTGGGTCAATAGATGGTCCCCCTTTATGCAGGTAGATTACTGTTGCTGTCCTCCACTCTATTGGGACAAAGCCAGTCAAGATGTTATGGTTAAACAGAGAGATTGATGGACCTGATAAGCCCTGATTTAAGCTGTTTAAGAGGCAACCTGGTATAACATCAGGCCCCATTGAAGCCATGTTTTTTGCTTTAGAGAGTGCGGTGACAACCTGTTCTTTGGTGATAATTGGAAGTGGAGTGGTGGAGTGTACTTTTGGGGGGAGAACTGGAGGTGATGGGGATGTGAAATTTGACCTGAACTTGTCTTGAGTATATGTGTTACTTCTACAACTAATTCTGCATATCGCTGGGTGCTGCGGACATAACTGAAAAATGTCTTATGGTTATCCTTAACTTTGGAGGCTATATTTACCTCAAAGCCTACTTTCAGATAGTTAAATAGTTCCCTGATTTTCTTGTTAATAGATTCCCTCTTACTTCTTGGCAGGATTTTCTTTCTTTTGTTGTTCAGTCTATTAATACCAGGGGACCACCAGGGTGGATTGTTTTGTGCAGTTTGATCTGGGTTTTACTTCAGTCTGGTAGTGCCATTTCTATGCAGTTGTTTATATAGTCATACTGGGTTTTTGTGTGCTCTTTTGCATAGCTTTTTGTGTTTTTTGGCAGGATTTGAAGGAGCTTGAAAACTAGCTATGCCATCCCTTAATAGGGAATACTTTACCTCAGAGAAGTTCTTTGAATTCTTAAAGCTTTTGAGGTTGGTGGTGCTAGTTTTACCTTTAGTTCAAGGGAGATTCTCCCATATTTGTGAGTACCGATCTAGGATATTTGCTCCCCTAGTAAGAATACAGATTAGCTGCTCCAGGGCATTTTCATTCACAAAGTCAGGAAATCTTTGGACCTGCATGCTAGTGGCCATGTATGCCTCCCAGTTAATGTAGGGTAGTTAAAATCACCCATGATTGCAGTATTGGTCTGGATGGTGACTGGCCTAATAACTTCAGGTATAATGTATGCCTTTTTTGTTTCATGGTGGGGGGACCTGTAGCTAGCAAGAATATGGTAATGGATTTTTATCATGGTAAGTTGATCATGGAGTAGCTCAAGTATGTCATATTGTTTGACCAGCCTTGAGGTGTGCTTATCCTTTCTGTAGATAGATACACCTCCACCTTTTGTTCTTTCATGTTCAGTAGGTGTTCAGACTGTATGAAAGGCATTATAACCATGCACTGCCAGAGTGATTTACATGGTTTTGAACCATGTTTCAGTAACTGCACAGACATCAACATTCCCCAGGGTAAAGAGAGCTTCCAGGGGGTGCAGTTTCTTGTTGAGACTCTCAGCATTGAGCAGTAACACATTTAGATTGCCATGAGTAGCTTTTGTTATGTTGGAAAGTTTGTCTGTTTGGCAATGCCTAAAAAAATTGCACTATATATGTGGAAAATGTTTTGGTCAATATCCGAAAGCCTAGAGGGGACAGATGAAGACCATCCCTGTCAAAGTCCTCCCAGGCTGACAAGCATTGGACCCCTTTGGATGACAACAGAAGCTACAGTAATTGTTAAAGTCGATCATTTTCTGATGGTATCATGGCAGCATCCTTAGACACCATAGAATGCTGCTGAGTACTAGGCTCATACCTGCCTGTGACACATATTCTGAGAGCTCAAACATGTCTCCCTTCATATAGTTCAAGGAGGTACATCCCAGGTTATTAATCCTACATGGATTATGACTGGGTCATACTGGTACTTAGTGTTAAGTGACCCAAGTGTTTCCATGATCTGGTGAATCCTGGTTCCTGACAGGCAACTAACGGTAACATTCCCCTTATCCAGTATGGTAAGAGGGATTTCACTGCATCTCAAAATGGAGTCTCCTATAACCAGAATATTGGATTGTGGAGTGCTTCACCTTATGGGCTTGGTGGTTGTGATGGGAATTGTCTTGTTTGTTTTCATGCAGAGTGTGTGAGGACTCATCTGAGAGGCCTTTGATGTTTGGGTATGTTACATGTAAGCACCTCTGCATTTGTGAGTCTATGTGAGTGGTCCTTTGTGGGTACGGTGAGTGATGTGTGTGAGTCGCTATCAATCTGTTGCTTTTTGTGTCTGTATGTGAGAGTATAGCCTCCATTGTTAATGTATAACTGCATCTCTCACATACTGTATTTGTCTGTCCAAGAGTTAAGTGGTTGTCAGTGTACATAAGGCAATTTTTATATTGCTCCAGGTTGCCCATGTCCTCAACTTTAGATGAAGAGATAGCATGAAAGTGCCCATACATGGTTGCAGGTCCTAATATGTCCTTCAAAGGGATAGCAATGGAGTATGTTTGTTAGCAGATGAGGGAAAGGTGCTTACTTCGTGTAATCTGCAGCTAACCTTACCAGTGATTTTGTCTAGCAGCCAAATCGGATGATCTCTGAGCAACAATAGTCCTAGATGCTATAATAAGGTAAGGTAGACCTAAACAGTCCTAACTAAATGGGTAAATGTTGCTCACCACACAAACTAGTTGTCCATGTGAGTAACTTGGGACTGAGGTAAGGTTCCAGGATGGTTTTTATAGGTAAGTTTCATCTTCTGGCGATTGCATACATACAAGGTATCAGTAAGTACTGCTGCATGAAGTGCAGCTTCTTGCAAATGCATGGCTTATTTACAATTGGAAAAAAAAAAAGTTTTACACTACCTATGCCATAAGGCCAATCAGGCAGCACACAGTGAGCTTTCTACCAGCAAATCCCAGCTCAGATAGATGAAAACAGCTCTCTCCTACCACACCAGTGAATACTTTGACTCTCTTAATGTAAAATGACTGGTCTGGAGCCAACATGTTAAGGAACCTAAAACAGATGCCAAATACAAACTAAGAAACAATAGATGCATGGTATTTCAGTGCAGAACAGCGGCCCTTAAAGCAGTTTGAAAATACAGCTTTAATCTTTAAAGAAGTGTAAAATAAATACATAAATTAATATTACAGTAAACGTTCACAGTATAATGAAAATAAGCAAGGTTTCCAGATGTTTGCTTCTGTACAGTGCACTGGTACAAGGAGCAGCTCAGTGTAAATGTGACAAATTTATAACCGCACAGGAAATACAGAAATCTGACTACTGAGCCCTCTGGCCAATAAAACAGCTAGAACTCTTTTGTGTGCTTCCCAACTCAAATAGAACAGGTAAAACACCTACTGCTACTAGATGAATAATCCCAGTCCTTCTAATGCAAAAGCACAGTAAAGGAGTGTCTGGAATGAAATGTTACCACAAACAAACTTTAACTTAAGGAAAGGCAATAAATAATTCAAGATTACAGCAGTGTACTTTAAACAGCTTGTGAAAGTGTGATTATTCAATAAAATTACTTCACTTTGTAGAAATGAGCCAAGAGTCACTCAACTGTCCAGAATTTATAAAGGCACTAAAACAAGGTAAGCTGATAAATAATTTCTTCAGGCAATAAAAAACTATATGAAGGAATCTCTAATGTGTTTCCCAAACCTATACTGACCAGGCTATCACCCACTGCCATAGATGGAAAATCTACTGTCCTCTTGATGTGAAAACACATAAAAGAGCTTGCTAGATTGTAAAAAATACACTATTGTATCCAACAGCTAGCTAGATAATGAACTCAGAGAAAATAAATCAGTAAAACAATCAGAGGCAAAATGCACGTTTTTTTTCAAAATAAGCACAAGGAAAAGCTAACAAATAATATAGCAGTGTAGAAAAGAAGGAGCTTATAAAGCTCAATTTACAATAAAGGTGAGCTGATTAAAATCACAAAGTTTAAAAAGCAGATCAAGGAATGTGAGGATGGGTGAAAATAACCCGCAGGGAGTGACCAACACTTGTAGCTTTGCAGATCCTGAGTCTTATCTCAGAAAAGACAAAGGTATAGATATTCTCTGAATTTAAGCATCACTCAAGAAACAGATTACCAATGGAAAAATATGTTAAATGTGCAGTCTATGTAATTTAAATATCTGTCTACCACATAGAAGAAAAAACACCAAACAGATTTCTTAAAACAGAAAACAAAATAGAACAAATAAAACAGAAAGCAGCTATATCAGTTTAAGCAGCTCATAGACAAAAAAGATAGATTGGTTTTCTTCACTCAGCAGGGAGTCAGCAGAAGTGCTTGTATTTTTTTGCAGGTCTTGAGTATTTTCAAAAAAGACAAAAACACAGATTTGCATTTTGACTAGTGGAGTATCATAGAATATCATACAGTTCTCAGACTTTTGATTGGCTGATCATCAACATGCATTAGCTTGGGGAGAGGTGGTATCTCTGCCTCATTCCTCTTTCCACCATTTGCCCATACAAAAAGCTCATTATTGAATATCAGTGCTAAACATGGGATTTTCAGAAAATGCTAACAGACAACCAACCTATAAACCTCTCTCTAAACCAAAAATTTCTTAAAATCTGTAAAAGGACTACTTGAACAATTCAGATTCCTTATGTATGTCAATAAATATGCATTCTCCCATCCTCTTCAGTTTGCCTCATCGATATAGTTCCTCAGCATTCATCATGTTCTCTACAAAATATGTCCCTTGCAAATCATCTTTGAGTTCTGCTTTTACTGAGAAATATTTGCTTTCAACCTGCACATTAACATCATGGCTAATGATTTAACTCAATGTCCACATATTATAATGAGGTATGGTAAATTTTCCCTGATAATCCCCATACAGTCCTCTCTTAGGTAAAAACACTTCCCTCACATTAGTACAAAATATTATGGAAAAACCTTGTTTTATAGCTTCTTATAGCCATGATAATAGCTTGAAATGATACACCATCTAACCCTTTATAACATCTCCAAGATAGTCCATCTTCTATGACTATCCAACCCTTCTTCACCATTTACTACTCACTTTACATCTTACAACTTGATAGCCTCATCCCATGTCTCCATCTCTGCTCCCTCTAAAAGATGTCATCTTTGCTTACATTGACCTTTCAAAATGTCCTTCGTAGTCTGCAGTATGTCTGTCTTGAACTGATAACCCCTTTGTAGTAATCTTCCAACATATGTTTACTTTTCCTGCTATCAGACATAGTAACATTATCTATCGTCTAATAAAGTTAAGTGCTGCACCCTCCATTCTTTCACTTTAAATGCAACCCTTTACTCATATTTTTCACCTTAAATCCACCAATTGTCTGCTGATGAAATAAATTCTCTCTCAGTATGAGTTACCGTCACTTCCAAAAGCTGTGCCTTTAGCTGCTAAATCTCTCCATCCACATTCTCCCTATGCTGATGCTGTGACTTTTCTATAGCTAAAGCCTGCATGCTACATATTTGTTTCTTCTATCTCCTCATCAGCCACAGTCCTCAATTTTTCAGAATCCTTTCGTGTGCCACTACTCTTCCTTTCAAAGTATTCTTCAAAATCCCATACAGTACAAATGACATTTTTTTCATTGTAGAGTTTTCTCCCAGCATCCCCTTACAAAGATGATCTCTTATTACTCTGTGTTCTTCATCTTACTATAGCAGTATTTCCTTGTCTAGCCTCAAAATGTTAACATTGACTGAAAAAAGAGAACGGTGAGAGATGCATATGTCTCTTATGTCCAAACTACTGTCCTTTAAAATAATGTCCCATCTCAACAAAATATAGTTAATCTACTCCCTTGCTGTTCCTTCATATAGATTCTTCCTCATCCAAACATCTACCCATGTCCTACTTTCTCAAAAGAAAATATAATTTCTTGTGTGGTTCAGATACCTAATACATTCTAAAACAGTAGTGATGACTGTGATGCCCCTGCACTGACCCAGTAATTAAGGAGCCTCAGTCCTCACCACTGGCAACAGTGAAGAACATACACACTAGTAGGATGACAAGTACACACACAGTAAAGTGCAATTTCCCTTAAGAGCACAGTGGGATCACAGTCAGTCTGGGGCTGGTTTTTCCCTCTTGCTCCAGATCCCCAGTAACACCCCCCCCACACTGGCACAGCTATAGAGTTGAGATCTCAGCTGAGTGGCCAGACTAAGATCTCCAGTACTCTCTCTGTCCAATCAGTGCTTTATGTCCCTGCCCAAGTAGCTGACACACACACTTTGAGATTTGATGTATACACACACACACACACACACACACACACACACACACACACACACACACACACACACACACACACACACACACACACACCTGGGAAAGGCAGGCACAGGTTTACTAGCTATGCCTCCTCTGCCAGACTATAAGGTAGTTCTGACTGCAGCCAGCCATTCTTTATCAGCTACTTTAAGGCCCTTAGCAAAGGGTGTCCAATCCTACTGTGTAATGTTATTATTAATCCAAATGGTAGTTTGACCAAGAGCAAGGCTATTTAAGAGTGGCCTGCACAGTATCACCAAATAGATATGTAAGTGCTCTAACAGCTTAAATATCTCTAAACATACCAGCTACAATTAAAAGGTTTAAATATATTTGACACTAATCGGTAAGTAATCAGTTACATCAGAGTACAAAATCACAGGAAATATTTACAACTACATTGCAGGACAGTCTCAAACAAATAAAGAAAACATCTAAGCTACATTTTACTATATTCCTATCTGAATCTAAAAGAGTTACTATGCCCTAAAAACTTACTAACTGCAAGGCAAGTGCAGAGGTGAGTGGATGTTTCCAGCTGATATGGTTAGGTTAAAGACAAAATAGTAAATGCACAGTCTCTTTCTGAGATAGTTCTTAAATTATTATCAAATTTTACTGCTGGGTTAGCTTGGATGACATCACATTTTGTCACCTGAATTCAGTTCCCAAGCTAAACCCCCTTTGTCAGACTCTAACAGAATTTTAGCATCTCCCTGTGAAAAATACATATCTCTCAGATGTTTGCAGATCCTGGAAGTCATAAAATGATAAAACACTTCTACATCTTAAACCTAGTAATTACTTCTCTTACAAGACAATACATAACATTTCTAGCTCTAGACATTGTGTCTGTTACTGCACAGAAAATGAGAGATAATATCTCATTTATTATGTGATTATGAAACAATTTAATTTCAACTATTTTCTCAGAATTTTTTTTAAGTTAATGTCCTGTGTCCCAGTTTCCATTAAACATATACATCTAAACAGTCACACTAGTGCAGGTACATTCCTGTTCTATTCCAATAAGGCATGCTGTGGTTACATTTTAGATCAGTACTTTGCACACACTTCTGTATAAATCATATCAATATTCACAAATGATATACAATTATTTACAAAATTCCAGATAGCTGGGCTGAGAGTATTTCCCTTTGGCACAATGACATTAAAATCTCCTGTTATCACATCATTCTTTGAAATAGGGTATCCACTCTTTGACTTCTCATAGAAATCATTAAACAATTCAGGCCCTTAAAACTTTGGGTCACGTATACCTCTGGCATCACAGTAACCCCTCCTGTAATAACTTTCATATAGCCTCATCTTAGTCTTGACATTAGGGCCTTCTTTAACAAAATCAACACCTTTCCTCCATCCCTTGCGTGGACTGCACTACATAACTTTTCAAAATTGACCTGCCTATTTTAACAGTTCATATTTTAACTTGAATTTATCAAGGAAAATTATGTTGCCTCCCTTCCTTTTCAGTTTTGAATAAACTTAAATCTATTTAATAAGGTGACTCACTCCCATGACATTCCAAGAAATATGTTTCAGTCTAGTACTACTTAATCAAGCTGTCCTTCTTTCTAAACTTGCAAGTCTCTTTTTTTTCTCAGCCCTCAATCCAAATTCCTCTTCCCTATTCAGTGACACACATCCTTTCTGTCCTACCCTTATCAAGGTGTAGGCCACAAAAGGCCCTTTGCCCAACATTTTACCTTCAGTTCCAGAACAATAGATTATTGTGGCACACACAGAACTCTTTTTTTTGAGAATTACCAACACCCCTTCTCTTGATAATTTAAATAATTGAGAGATCTTTAGAATTATAATTCACCATCCTACCAAGTTAGCTGTATTACTAGATGTGCAACTTTCCCCTACATTTTCCTTAATTAAGGACACCTCCATTATAACCTTAAGTATATTACCTGGAAAACAAACCTTTACCATAACTGTAGGCTTATCTACCTAACAACAATATTATTAACCAATCCCAATTATGGGTCATGCTTTTGCAATACTGTGTAATAAAATCATGGCAGTGATCTTCCTCACTAAATTAGCCAACCCGTAGCCCCATATTGTATCATACAGTAAGTCACTCCACAGACCATTACTTGAATTAAAAACTGAATTACCCACTCCAAACTAAACAGTGTAAGACAGCATTAATGCAAAATAGCTGATCAGTTTTTCTTTTAACATCATTTGTGTTAAAAACACTTCTGAAATATCACATAAGGTCAAACATAAACTAAAAGAAAATTAACAAAATCCTTTGCCAAGAAAGAGGAAAATACATATTGAAAAACAAACACTGAGAGGTAAATGCTGCATTAATGATCATTTCTACCTACTTAACAAGACAACAAAACAATGCTTCCCTGTCTGTAAAAAGAATCCTTAACACCCCCCAAAAACATAAAACAATGCTCAAAACAACAGAAACAGCCACACCCTTTGTAACCTCAGCTACAAAGATCATATGGCAAGTCAGCATAATATCTAATATTTTAATCACAGGAGACTACATCGTGAGACATATATATGTTCCACTCAACAGGCTGAATAATAAGAAAATCATGGTCTGTTCTGTATCTCGAGCCAGAATCTGCCAAATCACCCACACGCTCAAGTCTTTAAATGACAAGTACCAGTATGACTCAGTTATAGTCCATATGGATGTAAATGACCTGAAATGTACCTCCCAGGACTATATGTAGACAGCATAGAGCTCTCAGAGTGGGTGTTCCAGGCTGGTATGTGCTTACACTGAGCAGGATTCTAGCTTCACCAAGAATGTTGGCACAATATGAGAAAAAGTTGATTGACTTCAGTAATTGGGTTAGTTTCTGATGTCATTCCAAGGGGTGTGCAACATTTATCAGCATAAGAGGATGTGATCAATACACCACATTTCTTTGACAAAGGATGATCTACATCTGTCCCTCTAGGCTTCTGAATATTGGCTAAAACATTGTCCTCCCCCATAGTGCCTTTCTTAGGGAACCCCAAACTGACAAACCTTCCAATGTAGCAAAATCAAAACAAGGGAATCAAAAGGCGATACTGATCAATACCAGAAGCCTAAATGAGGGACTCAACTCCCTCCAGTCTCTACTCACCCTGGAGAATGTGGACATCTGTGCAGTTAAAGAGATGTGGTTTAAAGGTGTGCTAACCACCTCGACAGTCCAAAGCTGTAACTCAATCCACACATGCAGGCAGCTATTGTACAGGCAGGGACCAAAGGTGGTGGTGTCTCAGTCTATATCAATAACTCACTTCAAGAGAAGTCAAACAGGATGACTCATTTGAGCTTCTACATAGGCAGATTTCTATAAGCAAAGTCCTATATCATATCTTTGCACACTGTATGTCACTCTCTATGACCCAACAAACCTGTAACTAATACTTAGACTTATTGGAAGCCTTTACCATTCAACCCCATAACATATTTATGGGTGACCTCAACTACCCCACTATAATTTGGGATACTTAAGCAACTCCAAACTTACAAACCCAGAGATTTCTGGACTTTGTAAACATACATAACTTGAATCAGATAGTTCATACACACAGTAGGGGTGCAGACATACTCTACCTGGTACTCATGGACATGGGAGAATGTTGCACCCCACTCCCCCAGTGCAGTGTCCTCTAAGGTTAGACCACAAAGCAGTTCTATCACCCAGCTAACTTAGTAACATTTAGCAATTATACTAATGTAAATTTCCACCTACTAAGTAATAACCTGTTAAAACCTCACCCCCCCCAACCCTGATAACTCAGCTGCTTATGCAGAGTTATTCACAGAAACCCTGAACAGTCGCGTTGATAAATTTATAGATATAGCTGCGCATACCAGAAATAAGCGTAGAACTAAATCAAACAAACAACTTTGTGGAATCCAAACATAAACAGGTTGTACAATAAAAGAAAAAAAACTCAAAGCCAAGATTAGGTAATGCTATGCCCATCATGATAATAACACTCTCACTAATCTAAACAAAAAACTAAAAGGCTAAAGTATGTCCACTAAAGGCAAATTTGAGGTAAAGATAGCCACCTAGGCAAAGGACAAGTACAAGGCTTTCTTTAGCTATGTTCAAAACTTCAGATGCAGCAACCAGCTGTGTTCATTTCAGATTGCAAATGAAGCCACATACACAGAGCTGGAAAATACAGCAAATCTACTGGCCAACAAATTCAGCTCTGATTTTTTTCCCCATCTGTCCCCCAGGAGATATTATCAAAGAAAATTGTCGCAACTATCACTAGGGAGCAGGTCCTATATGCACTCTCTAAGGTCAAAAACACTGTATTGATAGACCTCAATAATATCCTAAGATGCCACCTAAATAGCCTGAAATATGACCTATTGGGACCCCTAGAGTCAGTGTTTAATCATAGCCTCCAGACAGAGTTTGTGCCATGTGAACAGAGAACTGCAACAGTCATCTCTCTGCACAATAGCAGACCATCAACTAGTCTCATATGCAAAGCCATTGAAAGAATCATCATAGAAATGATTAATCAGGACAAAGAAAAGTTTTGTCAAGTTTTTGGGATGGTCACTAAGGCAGCGGATGAGGGCAAAGCAGTCAGAATGCCTACCTTTACCTTGCTAAGGTATTTGATACAGTATCCCAATCAGCATTGTAAACAAACTCATAGATATAGGTATACATCCCTATGATACATGCTGGACATACAGCTGGCTCTCAGATAGGACCCAGAAATTTAGGTACAGGATGCCATCTCAACAAAGAGGTTGGTCACTAATGGAGTCACATTAGGTCTCTGTGCTGGGTTTCCTCCTTTCTGACATCTACTTCTCAGAAGCCAAGGCCAATTTCAAGGGCCTCTGGCTGAACAACATTCCAGATGATTGCAAAGTAGGTGCTGTCATGGAATCCTCAGAACTACCACAGTAAAAGGAATGGTGCCACTGCTATGGCTTAAAACTCAGTGCCAAGAAATATATAACAGTACCCTTTGGGAAGTCATCCATCTTAGGAAATTGCCTCATTGATAACACACAATTATGAGTAGAAATAGTAGTCAGGGATTTTGGTAAATATATAGATTGTAACCTGGCTTTCAACCAAGAAGTGTCAATGTTAGTATAGAAATCATTATATGTTGGTTATCTTATAAGCAAGATCATGGCATCTAGAACCAAGGAAGTCATTGTTCTACTGTATTCAGCCCTCATCAGGCCCATCACTGAATACAATACTCCCTTCATTATGTACCTGATCAGGTACATACAATAACTCCTTACAAAAAGAATGCAGGGTGTGAACAGCATGTCTTATGCAGATCACCACAAAGCTCAATGTTTATCCTCTCTTTCCTGCAGACTGTTATGAGGGGATCTATGCCTGGCATTAATATTTATCCTTAGATCACACTCTGATGTACCTTTTGCATATTGGCAAGATGAGTGGCATTGCAAGATGCGATTGGGATGCTTTGCAGGGCTTATAAATCCCCCAGTGGTCAGTAGTGCAGTATACATCTGTATACCTATAAACCTATCTATAATCATCTGTATATATTTATACAGATTTAAACCTTGAATGATAAACAGCAACATTCAGGGAATGTGGCTTTAAAAAATCACTACAGCCAGCTCTGGTAGCAGAAAGGAGTAAACATTGACTCTGAAGAAGGAACCTAAAGCTTGATTATTTATTTATTTGTATTTATTGACACTTGATTACCACAAAATTCTGATTAAGCTTGTACACATTTTCAGCAGAGGCCTGGGGAAAAAAGCTCCAAAGTACTACAAAAACATTTTAAGAACAATAATTTTACAATCTTCAAAGTTAATATAAAACATCTACAGTTTAAATAATTATATCAAATTACACATAATGTAAAGTCATTGATTAAGAATCAATACATCTTGTTTGACAATTTAATATTTAGAGAGATCTTAGCCAATTTATAAAAACATTAAAGGTAAGTTGGTATAATACAAACAGGAATTGCAATATGAAGTGAGAAAAAACAGGGTTATGCATTTTAGATAGACATTTAGAGGAGAGAGCTTGATTGACTGAAGTTAGGAAGTGATGCAGGATGAAAGTGCTTGACTGTGGATTGTGCATTAAACTTTTTAACTGGTGGACTCCTGGTATTGTTACTTAACTCAGCTTAGTGGGCAGTTTGGTACTCTTTATACACTGTTTTTCATTCTGAAGTTAGGAAGTGAGTGAAGAAGGGAAAATAAGGAGCTGTGTACAACATATGAATATGACTTGGTCACATTTAAGACCATAGCTTATCCTAGGGGTTGAGTAAAAACAGAGTCAGACTTTGACTAGAAAGTCTTTCAGAATGGTTTTAAAAGATTGGAGAGAAGGTATTGGCCTGATGGATAAATGTAAGAAATTCTAGGCCTTAGCAACATGGTATGAGTAAACATCATGCTAAGCAGATTTGACCGGTTTGTGGAGTCATGGGATCATAATGACTGATTGGGAGCATAGTTGTGTACAACGGCATTTAGTGCTGGGCAAGCAGATGAATACTGGATAATTTTATAGATGATAAAGCTGTGTATATGTTAGTTGATGGGGTAGTTCTAACCCATTTAGATTTTTTAGTGCTATACAGTGAAGTGTTCTGAAAGGGATATTTGCTGCAGAATTACCTACTTTATTATAACATTGTTTAAGTTTTGATTTTTGTAATATCTAGAGTTTAGTTAAGACAGTAGTGCCATACAGTAGTGAGGGGAGGAAGTGAGTTGTGGTAAGTGCAAATTTAGTTGCATTGGTGAGAAAGTTTTGGCTCTGTAAAGCATTTCTAGTTTTTGGTGAGTTTTTCTTTAATGCATTTTTGTATATGCAGGTCAAATTTAAGATTGTCATCCACTATCATCTCTACTAATTTGCTATAAGAAGTGATCTGTATTAAGAGAAGATTTTTCCATGAGAGACAGATTTGGGGAAAAAAGAAATAGTTTTTTGTTTGGGGGGGTGCTTATCATGAACTTTGGGTTACAAAGCCATGTTTCAGTGGCTGTTAAAGTTTCTGAGTAATTTTTGGAGATGTACCAGACTGTCAGATTTGCATAAGAGTGTGGAGTCATCTGCATATTATATTTGGGGGACCTGTTGTGTGGTACGTGGAGGCTCTTAGTGAGAATGTTAAAGAGTAAGGGACCAAGGATAGAACCTTGTTGCACTCCAGTCATGACTGGGAAGTATGGGGAGCAGGTGGAGTGCCATTTTATTGAGTGATACATATTGGACAGGTATCTTGTGAACCATAGAAGGATGGGCCTAACTAGACCTAGTGGGGACATTTGAAGAAAAAGTTACTGTGGCAAATTGTGTTAAAGACATTAGACAAGTCTAGAAATAAGGAGACCAGTTTTCCATTATCTCTAGCTTTATTGGCTGTATATATAAAGGTTAGATGTGCAGTGATAGTACTATGTGAAGGATGGAAGCCATGTTGTGAGGGAGATAGGAGCTCTTTGTGCAGCAGATAGCTTAGCATTTGTTTTTGAATTAAGTTTTCAAGTATGTTAGAGAGGGGGATAAGATTGCTATAAGTCAAAAGCTAGAAGTGTCTCTTGAATTTCATCATTTATGTAAAAGGATAATGTGTAATGTTTTTTTTCAGAGAGAAAGAATGTAGGACTCCTGGACTGACCTACTGATAAGGAATTAGACAGGATAGGCAGTGCTATCGGCTGCTATTTTAAGATCCTCACTTGGAAGGTCATCAATTGAAGTAGTCCATGGTTTGATTTTGTTTAACAGTAGTCTTATAAAGAATGTGAGCATAGGTTTGGAAGCGAAAGCAGATGTGGTGATATGTGGCTGTTGGGTAGGGTTTGGACTGGATTTTGTGGAATTCCTAGTTAGGAAAGCTATGAAATCCATGAAATAAAAGCTGAAACCTATTGCAGTTTTGAGTGATTAATTACTGAGAGAAGGACTGATTTGATTTTATTAATGGCTGACCAGATTTATTAAGGTTGTGGTTACTATTGTTCTGAAAGTTGTTATAGTATAGTTTTTGTCTTTATTTATTTTCTTTTTAGTATGGTTATGGAGCATTCTGAAGTTTTTAAGATATTGTGGTGTTTCATATTTGTGCAATTCTTTGCACACTTTTTCCATATCCTGGATTAGCATTCTATTCCTTTTGGATAGCCAAATAACATAATTCCTTTGTAGTCTTTTCCTTTTATGAGGTGCAAGGCTATTTCGGATATTTAAGAAAGTTGCATTGAATTCATTTACAGCATCATCTAAGGGTGGATTTTTTTAGAATGTTCCAGTTTACAGATGATAGGGTAGTAATGAATATTTCTGGTTTACATTTGGACAGGATGCATGTTGTTTATAAACATGCAGTTTAGATGGATGTGTGAAATGCCTGGTTGTACAGATATGGAGGCAGTTTCTGAAAATAGAAATAGAGGGGTTTGAAAGGATAGAGTATGAGAATGTAGTTAAGATAGGAAGAAATGAGCATCTGTTTGTAGATAATAGCATTTGAAATGTAGAATAATAGATAAGTACTGTTGGGGTGAGGTCTGAGTATGAATGAATATAGTGCAAAGCAGAATGGGAGGGAGAAAGGTTATTGGGAATGACGTTAAATGTTAAATGGATGTTGAGAAATAGGAAAATACAAATAGTAGTGTTAGTATGATAGTAAGATTGTTTGGGGAGACTTAAAGAATGGGTGTCAGAGATGAAATGTGTATGTGGGAAGTGTAATGGTAGAATAAGAAGGGTAGGAATTAGAGGTAGGTTATGGGAGCATGTTAGACTTCCCACCCTCATGTCAATTAGTACAGAGACCAATCAGTTTACAGCCAATACAAAGCAATTAACAAGGAGGCACACAGTAGAACAGGTTTTCTTTCATTTACTGAATGCAGAAATCAGAAAACTAGGGAGACTGGATAATTGACATATACAGTGTACTTTATTGGTCAAGTGAAGGGACAATGGCCAAATTAGTAAGTGGTCCTTGAAGTACAAAAACTACTCCTTTGGGGGAACATCACAAGGCAGGCATGTATTTCAGTAGTTAAAGTCAATTCATAGCAAGGCTGTTCATGTTAAACTTGTGCAATGACAAAGTCCTCAGTGAAAGTTTTCAGGAGTTAAGCCTTGTGGCAGAACTCCTACAATATCAGGGTCAGGACTGAATGTAGTGACCACAGGCTATTGCACAATGATAATGTCCTCAGTGAAAGTTTTTGGGAGTTAGGCCTTGTGGCAGCACTCCTGCAATATCAGGGTCAGGACTGAATCTATTGACCACAGGTTATTGCGCAATGACAAAGTTGTCAGTGATAACTTTCTGAAGCTGAGCTTTGTGGCACAGATCCTACAATACTGGGGTTTAATTCCTGAGCAGACTGTAAGAGGAGGAGGTGTATGCCTTTGCTAGGGTGAAACCTCACAGCCCAACTTTCTCATGTGTGCTAGCCTTAACCATAAACTTAACCCTACCCTGCCCCTAACCATACATATTACATTACTGATAATCTTTCTCTAACAGTATCATTACAAGATGGCAGCTGATCTTGGTTTTGTAGATGGAGTTTACTGATATTGGTACTGGGCTTTTTAGTAGCAGAGAAGTACTGAGTGTTTTGTGATTCACTCTTATGAGTAAATATTTGTGATTCTGTCTTTTTTTGTTTTTTACCATAACTCTATTTTGAGTTTTCTACCTAACATGACATAATTACACACACACACACACACACACACACACACATATATATATATATATATATATATATATATATATATATATATATATATATATGTAGGATCACTACAGAATACCAAAATTCCACAATCCTGACCGATACTCTAAATCCCGAGGACCAGAATCTAAAGATTGCAGAATCTCAAAGGTAGTGAATGGGGATTGCCATACAGTGCGGAATGGGAACTTTGCCGTTCACTCCACTGTAGTGCAATCTCGGAGTTGGTATATTTAAGTTGCAGTGGGGTTTGGGAGGTGGAGGGGTGTATTTAGATTCAAACTAGATATAAGTTTCAAACCTTTCTAACTTTCTAACACTTCTTTTGATGGTCTATTCTTGATTTTTTTCAAAAGGGTTCTTGATATCTTCCTTATCCAATTTGTATGTATTTCATAGTACTTTACTAAGTAATCCACACATCTTCTGCACTGTAACGTTCTAATGATTTCCTGGCACACTGATAGATTTTATTTGATTCAGTATATTCAAGATATACAGTTCTTTCATTTTTGGCACCATCATTGTATTCTTTTAATTAAAATGATTTTAAGTGAGTTTCATGATATTATTGCGAATACTTTTAACTGCAAGCAATCTAGAGATAATCATTTATTTCTTGAATAAGCCATCCCTGATTTTTTTCATTTTAATGTATACAATGAAATTATATTAGACATCATTAATCTATTACAACCACTATTGAGCTTAAGTGAGAGCAGTAAATAGTTTATGAGAATTGATTTTCATAGTTAAATCAATAGAAATATAAATTATACCAATCCATGTTGGAGTACCAAATGCATTAGAATAATGGAAAAAAAAATAAAGAAAAACTTCCTTCATTATTTACAGTCAATGAAAGCAGCCAATTTCTCAAACTCTTTACAGAGTCTGATAATCTAAGATCTCTGTTTGCACTAGCATCCCCTCTACTTTGCAACTCAAGTCACTTCTCTGAGTCCAGATATCATCTAAAGCATTAGACAGACTATGGAAATATTGCTTTACTGCCTTGGCTTCCAGGACAGGAGTTTTGTAGATGTTTGCTAATAAAATAAGTATAGTTTCACATTTAGCAACTACCATGACAGACATACTCTTTGTATATTTATGCATGAAGTCAGTCTTTGTCAATTGCATTATTCGCCATGCTATCATTGCACTCCTCTTCTGTTCCTTCACAAAAGAGTAATCCTTGATTCAACACTTTTGTATTTTTGCTCTAGTGATTCAGTCTCCTGCAAAGTATCTATTAGCCTTATAGGTTCATAGGTTCATAGGTAGGTACTAGGCTATCGGCCCAAGGACCTACGTAAGCCTAGCTAACAAGGTTCCCTGCCTTACGCCACCCAAGAAAGTTATTTTCCTGTGCCACTGTCAAGCAGAGACACAGAAGTGATCCCCGGGGTGCATTTCATATTTCCCATCCACTCATCAAGATTTTCCTTGAAGAGTGCTAATGAAGAACTTTGCTTGACATAGATGGGCAGCCTGTTCCAGAGTATGGGAAGTCTGTGGGTCAGGAATCTATCCCTCCAGCATGTCCTGTTTATTGTGGTGACAAGGTCTAGGTCCCTAGAGTGTGTAGCTTGGAGGGATTGGGATTTCTTTAGGCATGTCCAACAGCTCTGGGTTTGACATAGCTTTATATGTTAGGCAGAGATCACCTCGGAGTAGGCGATATGCTACGGAGTAAAGCTGGAGTTTTATGAGGCTGTCAGTGTAGAGCATTTGTTTGAGGCCAGTAATCCTCTTTGTGAGGTACTTCTGTGGCCTTTCCAGCTGCTGCAGATGTCTTGTGAGGTACATTCCAAAAGGGGCATTGTACTCTATAATGGGTCTAATGAGTGTCGAGTAGAGGGGAACAATGACCTCTTTTTTCCTAGATGGGAACCCTTTTATGATGAGGTGTGCCACATAGAAGGACTTCCTGACTACTGTGACAATGTGATTATCAAAGAAGAGACTACTGTCCACCTGGGTCCCAAGGTCTCTTATCACACATTCAGTGTTAAGTAAACTGCTGCTTATTGTGGTAGTTCATGGATACAGAGTTTTTACCAAAGGGGATGACAATGCACTTTTTGGCACTGAGCTTGAAGCCATGGCTCTGACACCAGGCATCTGTCTCAGTGAGGTCCTTCTGTAGGATGTCCATATCATTTGGGGACTTGACTATGGCTCCTTGTTTGCAGTCATCTGCAAACTTTGTTAGCCAGAGGCCTTCTGTGTTAGCCTGTACTTCAGAGAAGTAGATACCAAACAGGAGAGGTCCCAGGACTGAACCTTGTGGTACCCCACTTGTCACTGGTTTGATGTCAGATTTGGAGTCTGCAACTTTTACAGTGTGGGTTCTGTCAGTGAGCCAGTTGGCAACCCATCTTGTGACATAGGGATTTATACCTATTTCCTTATTAATTTTAAGATACTAATTAACTTTTTCTTGTACAATCAATATTTCAATTGTTAATATTTAATAAAAAGCATAATTTGACCAGTATACAGTACAATGAAAAAGTATTTGCACCTTCCTGATTTATTATTTCTTTGCATGTTTGTCGCAATTAAATGTTTCAGATCATCGAACAAAATTTAAATATTAGACAAAGATAACCAAAGTAAACACAAAATGAAGTTTTTAAGTGATGATTTTATTTATTAAGAAAAAAAAATATCCAAACCTACATGGTCCTATGTTAAAAAGTAATTGCCCCTAAACCTAGTAACTGGTTGTGCCACCCTTAGTAGCAACAACTGCAATCAAGCATTTGTGATAACTGGCAATGGAGAAAAGAGGAAAGCTGTGCATCATATATTTGTAGAATGTTCAATGCTGAAAAAATTCAAACTCAGGACTCCTAGGAACCATTTTAGAATTTGTCAACTGTTAGATCAGGAATGTAAATGAAATTATATACCATTTATATCAGGAACTTAAAAAAAGTTTGACACTACCGACTTCACTTACATATTTTGGGAGATAGTTCCACAATGTTCTAGCTCTATAATGAAGACCTCTGCTCTTAACTGATGTTTGAACATCTTGCAGTATCACATACAGGCTGTTTTTGCTGGTATTGATACAATGCTCCAGAGTAGGCTGTTAAAGCCTCATTTCTTAAATGCTTTGTACACAGTAATCAAGTCACCTCTTAAAAGCCTATAGCCAGCTGAGTACAGGGGAATAATATCTACTCTGTCTTAATAACCAA
Organism: Protopterus annectens; assembly: GCF_019279795.1. Taxonomy (NCBI): domain Eukaryota; kingdom Metazoa; phylum Chordata; order Ceratodontiformes; family Protopteridae; genus Protopterus; species Protopterus annectens. Next base: position 1,657,387,892 of record NC_056743.1, read on the forward strand.
GGTTTTATAATCTTCTTTCCTGCCTAGTGACCATCTTCTGGACTCTGCCAAGTCCATTTATTTGGCAAGTGTTATGACAACCAAAAAACCCACGGTATTCCATGATACACCATTTGGTGGTGGTAAAAATCAGAATCAAGACTTCCTTCTCTCTGCTACTTACGCTCCCCAAAATGTCTCTTAAAAGACCATAAAACTTCCTTACCGCTGTCTTGATATAGTCAAGGTCTAAAGGATCGTCCATCATATATCCTCAATCTGTGACAGAACTTAACTGATGTCATAATTTCCTTATTCGTAGCACAAGGATAATGGTTATTTCCAGAACCAAATGCAACTCATTGCATTTATTGGCATTAAATTGTATCTCATTTTTGGTGACCCACCTGAAGAAAATGCCTAGTTAATCTTGCAATTTATTATGGTTGTACATATTTGTAACTATACTTCCCCACCTCAGTGCCATTGGCAAATTTACTTAGACAGGTGCTATTGCATACTGACAACTCAGACATCAATAGCCCCCAAAAAATGGAACCAACAAAAGATCCCTGGGGATCCTCAAAAGCAACATTTCTTATTATTGAAAAAGATGCTCACTCTAAATTTCTTTCCTGATATTCAATTTGCTGGCTGGCATACAATGCCTTGTAACCTAATATAAGTTATTCTTTCATAAGGACCACACTTGATTTGTAGCTATAATCTTGTCTTTTAATGAATCAGCTCAAGACTAGCTTTATCCATTAGAATAAATAATATTCAAACATCATCATCATTATCACAAAACCCTCTTTTTTTATTTTTTTACATGGGGTCAGGGAGAAGTGTCAGTTATCACCATATCTCTTGATTCAGTGCCACTATCCTACCTTGTTCAATAGTCAAGCCTGACATTGTTAGGTCTTCTTCTATACAATCTATCCATCTCCATGCTGATAAAATTTCCACTTGACTTCTTCCCATCTGTCCAAAATCTTCTTCACCAGAATATCTTCTGCTTTCTTGCATGTGTATCTGAACTACCATACTATTTTCTCTTTTACCTTCTCAGCAATTGGAGCTACTTGGGATTCTGCTCTGAAGTCATCATTTCTTCATCTGCACCACATTGTCCATCTTATTTCTCATTACAGTCACTTCATCTCCATCATCTTTAGCTGCCTCAAAAGCTCTGCCTTCACTGTCCATTTTTCTGTATGATATAGCAGTATTGGTCATATCACTGTTTTGTATACCTTATTTGTTAGCATCGTCAGCATTCTTCTGTCACATACTACCATGAATCTCTTTGGCAGTTGGCTGCAGACCTTCTGACTCTAGCTTTGACTTTCTCATTTAGACTTCCCTTCTCCTTATCCACTCTTTTCAGGTACTCGAAGCAGTGAATCTGTTCTACTATTCTCCCTTCTATCTTAACTTTCATGTTATTCTAATCTCCCCCATTTGCTGCCTTTACAGTTATCTTATTTGTATTCATTTTTATCCCAAGTGCTTCAGCTTTGCATTTCATTCCCTATAATTTCACAAAGATCTTGTTCAGAGTCTGCATGTAATGTCACATCATTTGCATACAGCAACTTTTGTGGCAGCGTTACTTTTAACTGTGATGTAAGAGAGCAAATCCAGTTGATGATCTTTTTCCAAATATCCTTATGCCTAATCCTAAAAGATAAGTATTATAATATAGGATATCTTTGTAGGGCAAATTTAACAAATTTCCATTTATGACTATTAAGTAATATTATTTCTTATAGTATATTATACCATGACCCCCCCAAAACGTGCTCGCTGATTGGCCAGCGTGCACATTGTAAATCGAGTTATACTAATGGAAAAAGGTCCGGTCGCCCGGACTTTTTTCCATTAGTATAACTCTACCTTTAAAACACTGTCTAGCTATGTTAAATGGGTTTAACATAGCGAGACAGCTTTAAAATAAGCAACGGAGATCTCTGTTGCTTAATTTAAAGCTGTCTCGCTATGCTAAACCCATTTAACATAGCGAGACAGGTTTTAAAAAAAAGCAACAGAGAAAGCAAGATCTCCGTTGCTTTTTTTACTGTTTCGCTATGTTAAATGGGTTTAACATAGCGAGACAGTTTTAAAATAAGCAACGGACATCTCTGTTGCTTATTTTAAAACTGTCTCGCTATGTTAAACCCATTTAACATAGCGAAAACAGTAAAAAAAAAGCAACAGAGATCTTGCTTGCTCCATTGCTTTTGCCCACAGCTCTGATGTACTGTGCAGGCGCGCAGTACATCAGAACTGCCGCGGATGCCAGACATCTGCGAAAGGGCAGTAAACAGGCATTATACTATGCCATTATTTAAGAAAAGTAATAGTTTCTTTTCTTAAATAATGTCATGGTATAATAGCAATAACCCACTTCTGGGTGTGGGTAATGCTGTATTTACCCACGGTTGGCTTTGTTTGGTCCCTCGGGCAACATTACCCACACCCAGGTGTTGGTTATTGCTATATTCTTTTTATCCACACTATTCTCCCTATGGCATATAAATTCAACATTTGTTATTAATTCTTTCTAATTTGGATTTGGTTTGTCCGTGTTCCTAATACTGCATGTCTAGAGGTTAAATCTAATTGTTTATATGTTTCACTTTTAGCACTATAGAAGTAAGGACTTTTAAAATTAACCTCCTATTGAGGTGCATTCTAAATTGGAATAATATATAAGGGTAAACTGCTCTCAACCAAAATAGCCTCTCCACAGCTGACTTCTAATCAATGATCTGGGACAGTTTGTGTTTTAAAAAAGTTCTAGACTGAGAAGCATACATGTAAGTTTCTTGTATTAAACAGGTATTAAAATTCATATTGTACATGAAGTGTAAACATTTTCTTTTAGAAGCCAAACTGCTACCTTGTAAATTCCAGGAAGAAACTTTAAGATGCATCATTACACATATGTACTTCTTTTAATATTAAAGCTAACAGCTATGTATGTTTACTTATCCCCCACCCCCATATAAATCAGTTATCATAAAGCAGTGAATTACTTGTGCAAGAACCGAGGTATTTTAGAGTATTTTATTTTCAAATAAATATATGCATGAACATAACTAAACAATAAATAGACGTCAATGCTAAAATATGATCAATAATATGTAAGAGATTCAAGAACCAGTTATTGAGCTCATCTAGCCTTAAGAAAACTTATTAACAAACTAACAATTAATTAACATAGTATTTAAAAATCAACATCTTCATCTGAAAGAACAGTCAGGTGCTATGTGCAAGACATATGCTGTCACCCACACTTTAAAAATTATATGATTGCCAGATTTTATGCTGCAATTACAAATATGGCAATTAGTAACATTTCTAATTAAATGTTAGTCCAACTAAGTCCCAAATTGTAGTTAATACATGATACTATCTGATTCTAACCACATCAAGTATGAGAAATTTCAATAATCACTGCTTGCAGGATATATGTAGTCCATGCCCGCTATTACTGCTTCCTAACAATACATGGAAAAACTTCCCCAAAATTCTAATTGTTTTTAACAATAATTGAAACATTTTCCCATTAACCTTTGATTATATGCTAATGGGAACATGCATGAATTAAATGTGCTTTCCTGAAATAAGATTCATTTGATAGTTTCATTATAAAGGTTGCCAAATAAATTAACACAAGGACAATTATCAATCTATGCATAGTTGAGATGCAAACATCAGTAAATTCCATGGCAGTAAGTAATATGCATGACTTGGTAAGTTCACCTTATCCTGCTATCTTCTCACCCAAACATTTATGATCAAGTCAGTTGTTTTAGCAGTTAAAAAATAACTTGATAATTGCTAACCGACATATACTATGAGACATAAATATCTTAGCAATAATCTTCAGCATTAATAAAAACAACAGGAAAGAATGGTGTATCATTTGTTGTGCTTTTTTTAAACGAGAAACGTCTTTATTAATTTATCATTTATGATATAGGTGATCATACATTTTTATAAATGAAAACAAACCAAACTGACATAATTTTATTTGCAAGCATTTTACACAAAAAAGCATAGTGACATAATTTTAGTTTCAAACGTTGTACCTCACTTATAATATACCCAATAATTGTCAGTCAAACATTATATAGCTCATTCAAATCCTGCATACATTTAAACCTCATTCCTCCCTTGAATGTATTGTTCATGCAATTCCCATTTTTCCTATGTAATTTCCTGCTACCCTTTTCTAAAAATCCCAGTGTCTGTTTTATATATGTTACTATATTCACTAGTACTAGTTGGTTTAGACATTGATTTCCATTTTCTAGTAATTACTTTTTTGGCAGCCACCATAATTAGACTTAGCAAGGCCTTACTATGTCTAGGCAATTCTGATTCTGTATCATAGCTCAGGAAATGTATTTTCCTAGTTACACCAGTTTGCTCACCCTGCATCTCTAACAGAGTAATCTGAAAGTTAATTTTATTTAGGTGAATTTTGCATAGTTTGAGGTCATAGTCCTTATGAGAAGACACAACAGCCTCCCAGCAAACAGAAATTGAAAAACTGATCGCATAACATTGATTAAGTTATAGAACATATATGAAGACTGCCAGCCTAGCTAGATAGAATTTTGTAAAGAATTCTTTGTTATTGTAAATATTAATAGGATCCACAGGCTTGTTTAACAAACGTAAGAAAATTGTCTTATGTTCTGACCTTCAAAAATGTAACCACACTGCACCCTGCTGGAAGAAAGCTGATAAGTAAAGCATGTTATAACTGTTTGATCTCAAGTGCGGAGACAGTATGTCTGGGCTAGCAAACTCTTTCTATTGTCTTGATTTAAGAGATAATTACTAAGGTTTTACATGTAAAAGTGTATTTTATTGCTGTGGCTTCCTGCCCAGGTGCAGCTTACAAGAAATGTAAATGCAGAGTTTCTGTTAGCCTGGGAACTAAATGAGAAGTGATAAACATGATGTAATGTGAAATGACTCAGCTTTACTGGGTGTTATCAATTTAGACTTTCTCTGAGAGAAAGATTGAGCATTTTGGATTTTGTCTGAAATTAACAACTCAGCAGCACTTGCTTTGCTCTGTATATAAGTAGGTATTTAGAACTTAGAATTACTCTTACAGTTAGATAGCAATTTAGCCGGATTAGTCTAGCTGTTTTCTATATTTATGTCAGACTATCCTGCAATATTGTTTTAAAGCATGTTCATGTGATCTCTGAACTCTGGATTAGCACTGGGTTGAATTGATGAGATTTGTCTTATGTTTTTATTATTTATTATTACATATTTTTAAACCTTTCAAATGTGGCTGTTTTGTGTAGAGATAATTTAAGCTCTAGAGTACTTGCATGTATTTGTTGATGCTGTCCAAGCCTCTCCAATAGTCTTGCTGCTCAGTCACACTAACTATTTGGATAACAGTAATGTTACACAGTGAAATTGGTCACCCTTTGGGAAGGGCCTTATAGTAGCTGATAATAGTGGTTGGTGGCAGTGATTTCTACCATATAGTCTGGGCAGAAAGGTGGCACAGCTGGATAACTTGTGCCAGCCTTCCCCAGGAGTGTCTGTGTGTTTATATATAAATCAAATCTTAAAGTGTGTGTGTGTCAGCTACTTGGGCAGGGACACAAGCTTCTGGTTGGATAAATAGGTTGCTGGAGGTTTTAGCTTGACCACTAGGCTGATGTCTGGACCCTACAGCTGTGACAGTGGGGAGTCTTATTGGGGATCTGGAGGGAAAGGGAGAAAACAGCCCCAGACTGACTGTGATCTCTGTGTGCTCTTAAGGGTATTTGTACTTTACTGTGTGTATACTTGTTATCCCCCCAATGTGCACTGCCCTCACTGGTGCTAATGGAGAGGATTGAGGCTCCTTGATTACTGGGCCAGTGGATGGGCATCACATATTAATTATTTGGCAGCGGTAGGGTATCCACATCAAATATTAACACATACTAATTGGCTGGTAGTGGTGTGGATTGTGAATTCCTGTAACTTGTGAACAGTGATCACTAAAGGTGTTTTTGTACTCTAAATCAGCCATGCAGTGAACATTCAGAGTTTAGATCAGAATTGTTTTATTTATTTTGTTAGCTTAGTTAGTCAGAGAGAGCAGGCAAGCATACCAGCAGCGGAGTATGGTAAGTTGACAAGGAGCCAGTTGGCTGAGATTTTCCAGGATAAAGGACTGGTGCATGTAAAACTGACTAAAGCAGACATGATTGCAGCTTTGGTCACAGCGGCATCAGAAAACAGCAACCGACAAGATGATCAGACTGGCCGTGGAGATGTACAACACTCAGAGAATAGACAGCTCAACCTTTCTGCAGAAGACTTAAAAATCCATCTGGAGCTAAAGAGACTTCAGTTTTAGGCCAGGCATTTGAATACAGAAGCAGCAGAGAGACAGAGACATTGACAAGCTGAGGAGAATAAGAAACTGCTATACCTGGAAGCTGAGGAGAAAGAGAGACAAAGACAGCATGAAAAGGAGATACTGACTCTTTGCCAAAGTCATGGAGGTAATGGGGAAGGGAGTAACCAGAAGCACAAAAGGTCAGTAAATTTCTTCCTCAGTTTACAGAGGGGGATAATTTTGATAGTTTCATTCATATGTTTGAGAGGGTATGCAAACTGTATGATGTTGACCAAAGGCTCTGGGTATGGTTCGTGGCTCCCTTACTCCATGGTAAAGCTGTAACTGTGCTGTCTAAATTATCTGATCATGAATTTGTTTGATTATATGGTTGTTAAGAATTGTTTGCTAGTATTTTTTAAGCTAACATCTGAAGCTTATAGGAAAAAGTTTCATGAGCATAGACGCAAGACAGATGAAAATGTGTGTGAATATGTTGCTGAACTGAGCACTTTTTTTCATAGGTGGGTGAGTGGATGTCAGGTCACCACTTTTGAAGGGCTGGCAGACCTTTTGGTGAGGGAAGAAGTCCTTAGCCCTTTGCCTGAGGACATGAGGATCTGGTTAGCTGATACTCAATGTGCTACTTTGGATGAGTTGGGGAAGAAGGAGACCTATACCTATCAAGCAGGACTTCACTGGAAAGGAACGGGACACCCAGTGCTGCCCATGGGTCTAAAGGAACCCATGTTGGGCAGCCCAGACTGCCCCAACAGAATCTGTCAGTGGCAGGGGAAGCCACTAGTCCAGGTACACATCCAGATCCTGGGGCTAAATGTTTTGAATGCAACCAGTGGGGCCATGTGGCATATAGATGTCAACAGAGGCAAGGTGGGGAACAAATGGTGAGGGGAGCTAGAAAGTGAGAAAGACAAAATGCCAATAGTAGGTTGTCTTGTGACAACAGGGGTACCAAACTACCATCCTGCAGATGTCCTGATAGTGAATGATTTTGATAATACAGTACCATGTGCTCATGCAGTTACATGCAGTCAGGCTTGGAGACAAGCACATGTGTCTGGTAGCCTGGGGAGACCCAGTCAGAGCACATACTTGGAGACAGGACTGGTGATATGGTTGCTTCAGGGAGGGAGCTATATGTAGCAGTGAGACTGGAGGTGAGCCACAGCTGCTTGTGGGTACTGATGGTCACTTGGACAGAGTAACTGCAAGGGTAGTGGTGAGTAGTAGTATCCAGACTGACAATGAGGCACCACTGTCAGAGGATGCCAGACTTCCTATGGAAGGGGAGCTGAGAAAGGTTACAAAGAGAAAGTTGAGACAGGCTCAGCTCTCAGATCCCACATTACAAGGCCTGAGAGAGAGGTAGCTAATGAGTTGCCTGATTTTCAAGGGAAGGGGGATTCTGTATACTGGGACAAAGGGTTACTGTTTAGAGAGTGGACCCCTGAGGGAGGGCTAGAAGGTGAGAAAATACAGTCATTGGTAGTGCCTAGAGCCTACCATCTGGCACTTTTAGCCATAGCCCATGATATTCCCTTTGCAGGTCATATGGGCATAAAACATACAAAGAGACGTATTATGTAGAACTTCTATTGGCCTGGAATTTCAGAGATGTAACAAGGTACTGCAGGACCTGGGAGGAGTGCCAAAAGGTAGGCAAGGCAGGAGACAAGGTGAGAGCTCCTTTGATGCCTTTGCCTGTGATTGAAGGGCCATATTAGAGGGTAGCTATGCATATTGTGAGGCCTCTGAGTACCCCAAGATCCACAGGAAAAATGTATATCCTAGTGGTAGTAGATTACACTACAAGATACCCTGAGATAGTGGCATTGTCCTCCATTGAGGCAGAAAAGGTGGAAAATGCTTCTTTAGAGATTTTCAGCAGGGTAGGTTTCCAAAAGAAATACTGACTGACAGAGATGCCAATTTCATGTCAGACCTGCTGACTTGTCTCTGGATGTACTGTGGGGAGAATAACCTAAAGACCACCCCATACCATTCCCAGACTAATGGCTTGTTGACAGGTTAAACTCTACAGTCAAGTCCATACTACAGGCATTTGCAGACCAGTTTAATAGGAGTGGGACAAATATTTGCCCCATCTGTTGCTTGCTTACAGAGAGGTACTCCAGGAATCCACAGCTTTTTCACCCTTTAAGTTGCTGTTTGGGCATAGAATGAGGGGGGCTCTAGATTTAATTCATGATGAGTGGGAGGGTGAATGTGAATCTCACAGGAGTCTGTTGTGGCATATGTCCTACACCTCAGGACAAGGCTCTGGGAACTCATGGGCTTGGCCCAGGAGAACCTGGCAGAAGCCAAACAACAGAAAAAGGTCTGGTATGACAGGAATGCTCAAGCTAGTGATTATGTTGTAGGGCAGCAGGTAATGGTTCTCATTCCTGTTAGGCACAACAAGCTGCAAGCAGCCTGGGAGGGACCCTACAAGATGGTAAGGGATGTCAATGATGTTAACTACATGGTGGAACTGCTAGCAGGAGGCATGGGCACAAATTGTACCATGTTAACATGATGAACCCTTACCATGATATGGAGGCTCTTGTGCTGAGTATTTGCAGTGGATTGCAGGAGGAGTCTGAGGATGATCTGGTGACTGATCTCCTCAGTGAGGCTCAGACTGATACCTCAGTGGAAGGGGTAGCAATACCCCAGAAGCTATCTCCTACCCAGGTTCGAGAAATCCAAGCAGTGTTACAGGGGTTTGGGGACATGTTCATTGGGAAACTAGGGTGCACCCACCTGGTGGATACAGGACCACAAATACCTATTAGGCAGGCCCCTTATAGGGTGCCTGAGAGAGTCAAACAGAGTCTGAGGGAGGAGATGCTGGAAATGTTGAAACTAGGGGTAATTCAAAAGTTCGACAGTCCCTGGGTATCCCCAGTGGTGCTGATGCCAAAGAAGGATGGCAGTACCAGGTTCTGTGTGGACTACAGGAAATTAAATAGTCACACAGAGTCAGATGCTTACCTCATGTCTAGGTCAGATGAAACTCTAGAGCAGCCTAGTGGGGCTAACTATCTTACCACCATTGATCTTACCAAGAGTTACTGGCAGGTGCACTTGACTCCAGTGATAGAGAGAGGTTAACTTTTGTGACTTCTTTTGGCTTGTATGAGTTCACAATGATGCCTTTTGGGATGAAAACTGCCCCAGTGAGTGTCCAGAGGATGGTAGATCATATCCTAGCAGAAGCAGGAGATTTTGCCCTTGCTTACCTAGATAATATTGCCATTTACAGCCATTCCTGGCAAGATCACCTTCAACATGTCAGGTAGGTGCTGGACAGACTATAGAGGGCAGGGTTGACTATTAAGCCATGCAAATGTCAGATGGGTATAGCAGATGTCTCCTACCTGGGACATAGAGTGGGGAGTGGTAAGATCAGGCCAGAACCTGCCAAAGTAGAAGCCATTCAGGCATGTCCTGCACCTGTTACCAAAAAGCAGGTGAGAGCATTCTTAGGGGCAGCAGGGTACTACAGAAATGTTGTCCCTAGTTATACTACCATAACTGCTCCCCTCACAGACCTGACAATGCAAAACAGGCCAGATAATGTAGTGTGGACCACAGAATGTGAGCAGGCATTACAGGTGCTTAAAGAAGCTTTGGGAGGACCCCCTGTCTAAGCCAGTCCAGATTACCACAAACGATTTGTTGTGCAGGTGGAAGCTTTGAAACATGGGGTGACGGCTGTACTTATCCAGATTTCTTCAGAGGAAGAAGAGCACCCGGTTGTTCATCTTAGTCATAGGCTCCAACCCAGGGAGGAATGCAATGCAGTTTTAGAAAAGGAATGTCTAGCTATAGTGTGGGCACTGCAGAAACTTCAGCCTTATCGGTATGGAAGGAAATTCACTGCAGTTACAGATCACAACCCCTTAACATGGTTAAACCAAACCAGCCAGCAAAATGCCAGGTTGTTAAGATGGAGCCTAGGGTTGCAAGCATATATCAGTGCAGCACCGCAGTGGGGTTAGCAACACCAACGTAGATGGAATCTGAAGACAGGGAATGGGGTGAGGTATACCCAGATAGATTTAATCCTCTCAAGCAATGTTTCTCAAGGGTCACTTGAAAAACTAGCTTGAGTTCTCCAGGGGAGGGGGGAAGATATGTGAAAGCTGCCAGCCTAGCTAGATAGAATTTTCTAAATAATTATATGTCACTGTAAATATTAATAGGATCCGCAGGCTTGTGTAACAAATGTAAGAACTTGTGTTATGTTCTGGGCTTCAAAAATGTAACCACAGTGCACCCTCCTGGAAGAAAGCTGATAAATAAAACATTTAATGAATGTTTGATCTCAAGCTCAGAGACAGGATGTCTGGGCTAACAAATTCTTTCATTGTCTTGATTTTTAAGAGATAATTAATAAGGTTTTGCATGAGTCTTTTATTGCTGTGGCTTCCTGGCCATGTGCAGCTTGCAAGAAATGTAAATTTTGAGTTTCTGTTAGCCTGAGAATGAACTAAAGGAGAAGTGATAAAAATGATGTCATGTAAAATGACTCAGCAGTACTTGGTGTTATCAATTTAAGACTTTCTCAGAGAGAAAGATTGAACATTTTGGATTTTGTCTGAATCTAACAACTCACCAGCACTTGCTTTGCGCTGTATGTAAGGAGTTATTTAGAATTTTGTATTTCTCTTAGAGTTAGATAGGAATTTAGCTAGATTAGTCTAGCTATTTTTTATATTTATGTCAGACTATCCTGCAATATTATTTTAAAGCATTTTCCTATAATCTCTATACTCTGGATTAGCACTGTGTTGAATTGACGAGATTTTTCTTGTGTTTTTATTATTTATTATTAAATATTTTTAAACGTTTCAACTGTGGCTGTTTTGTATAGAAATAATTTAAGCTCTAGAGTACTTGCATGTATTTGGTGATACTATCCAAGCCACTCCAATAGTCTTGCTGCTCAGTCACACTTACTATTTGGATAACAGTAATGTTAAACAGTAAAATTGGTCACTGTTTAAGAAGGGCCTTATAGTAGCTGATAATAGTGGCTGGGGGCAGTGATTTCTACTTTATAGTCTGGGCAGAAAAAGGACACAGCTGGTGAACCAGTTCCAGCCTTCCCCAAGAGTGTCTGTGTGTTTGTATATAAATCAAATCTTAAAGTGTGTGTGTGTGTGTGTGTGTGTGTGTGTGTGTGTCAGCTACGTGGGCAGGGACACAAAACACTGGCCGGACAGAGAGGGGGCTGGAAGTTTTAGCTTGACCACTTGGCTGAGATCTGAACCCTATAGTTCTGCCAGTGGGGAGTCTTATTGGGGATCTGGAGAGAAAGGGAGAAACCAGACCCAGACTGACGGTGATCTCTGTGTGCTCTTAAGGGAAATTGTACTTTACTGTGTGTGTACTTGTTATCCCCCCAATGTGTATGCCCCTCACTGGTGCTAGTGATGAGGATTGATCATCCTTGATTACTGGGACAGTGCACTGGCATCACAACATATACAAAAGCCTAATATCTAATCAGATCAGTTAGGTCATTACCACTCAAACTACATATCAGTTTAATATGGGGGTACTTATTATAAGTGAGAAAGTGTGCACAAACTTGAATAATTAATTAAATGTCTTAGTCCTCCAATTGTTATATTATCATTTATGGTTCATCTGATACATTATCATTTGCAGTTCACCTACCTTTTTATGCAATGGTTCCCAGTAAGGATAATTCCAGAAAAAATATATATCCTTCATGCACAGGGTTTTGCCATATCAGTTATATTAGGGTGAGACTAAATAATGAGACATTTCTGTGGCAAAATCACCCTGTCATTTCATATAGTTGAAGCATAGTATGAGTTAAGGTGGTAGGTCAGTTAGCACAGTAATAAACAGTTGACCATCCTACTGATATTGGAAATGAGGATCCATTGTTATATTAATTATTGTTCTTGAAGGTGCCATGATAATTGTTGATAATACCCTTGCACTGATCTTGATGTATGTCAGATAGCCTAATTGGATAACTCTCCACCTATTTCTCAATATATGCCATTATTTCTTTGCATTTCTTTGTGAATTGTTGATAATAATTCAAAATGGAACTAATAAAATGTATAAATATTTGTCTAAGCTTCAGCTCTGAGATACTTAACAGCTCCAGCTACTCTGTAGAAGATCAAATGTTTTCAACCAAGCTATGCAATGTAAATAATGTAATTAAGAGAACTCAGTATTATGTGTAAGCAGCAGTTGACTTGTATGGAGAAGAAAAAGAATACATACCAACTATTGTGATTTCAAATGTAAGGAATGATAAGGAATAGTATTAATCAACAACTTGTTCAAAAGCAACGTACTTGTCTTCAAAGTGAGTTTATTAAACAATTTAAGTTTTACTCCTTAAACAAATACATTTTACATAATTGTAACATTTATTAATATACCCTTTCCATCAAGTGTATAGAATAGTTGAAAAAAACATCTTGAATCTGATTCCATGCTATACTGACAACTGAACTTGCAAGACTCTGCTACTACACTTTGTCTGATCTCTTGGTAGATCAGCTGAAAACTTTAGATTATAGCCTTGCCCAAAAAAATTATTTTTCTTTTATATAAGCAAGTCAAGCTTGAAAGGCATCAGCTTTACTGAGCAATTTATACAGAAAACTCTTGGATGAAGGCTCTGGCCTTGGGAGAAGGGTAAAGAGTTCAGAGCACAGCACCCTGTCAATCGTTTATGTAAGGACATATTTAAAAGGATCTGCAGCAAGATTAAAAAATCTCCAGAAATGCTTAATTTAAGTTATTATTAGAAAAGTCATCATCGTTCTTTTCAAATGTCTAGATTTTCGCAGAATGCAGATTTTTGGCCCATATTTTTGGTCTTTTCTTCATAAAATATATGGTTTTCTGGCAAATCATAGAGGAATGAAGTAACTAAATAATGACAGTCATTTGAGTTTCAAATTTCATATCATCCAGTTAATACATGCTAAAGCAAAACATTTTATTCTAGCAACTTTCTAAGTTTGGAACGGAGTTTGTATTCAACTTTCTAAGTTTATAAGAGCAATTTATGAAAATTATCACAAATTTTGCCTTGGACCCCTGTTATTTTTTGACTTTGTCCAGATTTCTTGCGCTGAGAAGTTGATATCTATTGTCCTCATCCAGATATATGATAATTATATTACTCTACTGAATTTTCACTGACTCAGGATCTATTTCTAAGAGCATAAAACACTTTTCTAAATAGTTAAGTTTGAGAAGCATTTTTAATGGCAGTCCTCCAGTTTAGAACCATTTTTTAATTACAAAAGTGTGATTCTAGCTTTTGCAAAGATCTTTTATGCCAGCAATACCCATTTGCATATTACTAGTTGAAGTGCACTGCAGTGCCAGTATTTTGAGACATAGATCAGCATGGTCTTGTGAGTTAATATGAGGATCCCCTACACTTCATATGCTAGTCTATTTTCCACACCAGATTTGGATGGATATTTGTTCTTTAGTATTCATACATGCTGTTTTAAACCACTGCCATTCTTCTTTGACTAAAACTGTTTCCTCTTGCTCCTAAGGTGCTGAAGTCTGAAGTATTTCCTTGAACTCCTGTGTTTTCATTCCATTCAGCTTACAGGTCCTCAGCATAGTCTCTGATCACCAGTGATTTATGCTTCGGCTGACATTTTTACTGGGGATGATTTTACACGCTTTGATTTTATGCTAATTCCCTTTCTTTACTTCAATGAAGTCTACCTAAGTTGCCTGTTGACCACTCTTGTACGTGATCTTATGGCTATCTGTCTTGATAAACTATGTGTTGGCTATAATCAAGCAATTTGCAAAGCAGAAATCTAGAATGAACTCCCTTCTTTACTCATATTTCTCCACCATGTGGAACCAGGTATCCTCACATCCTGACCTGTTTGTCCAGATATGGGTATTCAAGTCCCACATTATCAACAGTTCCTTTTGTCCCACATAATCTAGTAGGGCCTGCATCTGCTGCCTTAAGGCACTCTCTTCCTTGCCAATACAGCCCTGTTATTTGGCATAGCCTGAAATTATAACTATTGCCCTATCTTTACACTGGAGGTTGATATCGATGAGTCTGCCACTAATATTGATGACAACCCTCACTGTCTTCAGAAGACTGTCTCTCTCGCCACAATTTTCTCACCATTTCTGTTCTGTCTATCATCTGAGAAGTAAACTCTGGAACCCAAGCCAAGTGACTTTGCTCCACTGCCCTTCCATCTTATCATTTGGGTATACATGATGGCAAGTCTTCTCCTTACCATCATGTTGTCTATTTATAGACTGCATCCTGTGAGTAAACCAACAGGCAGGGTAGGAATTCTTAGATCATTCTGACAGCTTTATTTGCTTGACATCAATCTTTTGCTCACAAAAGATTTCACAAGTACCCAGACTGGGAACATGGGCACATATATAACATTTTTGGAAAAAATAAGTGTAGTCTTCAGTCTAACACTTACCAGGAATGAGAAATTTTACTTTCAGTCATTCTTTCACAGTAATTTTTGGCATTTTCTCTTAACAAGGCGAAATGAAACTATGGTATTCACTAGTGGTACATTGAATGGAAGCAGACCATTTCCTGTATGAAAAACTAAGTGATATTGTTTCACCTACTCAGATAGTTAACTGGCTACCTAACTTATTATTGGATTAATTAATATATTAACTCATCCTTTGTTGACTATGTTAGTGTCATTAATCTAGATGCCTCTTTTCAGGGGACGCTACAGGTAGAATTTATAATAGGAGGGAAAGTTTGCCCAGGGCATTTTGGAACTTTTACTCCTTTTGAGAGGTGCCATGGAATCTTTTGCATCCACCTGCTCAAGCAGATGGAGCCTTGGTTTAACATCTCATCTGAAAGATCGCATACTCTGCAATTGATCTACTTGGCATGGGAATAGAGCTCACAGCCATCTGCAACAAAGGCAAGTGTAGTACTTGTTGCATCTTTAACACTATTAGACACTATATTCCCTCATATTAATATATTCATAAAAATGTAGCATCAAAGCAGACCAGCAATTTATGCAGACACAGATATTAGAGAGGTAAGCACACAGCTATTGGTCAGGCAAACTCTATGTGACATTTCCATGGGATAGGAATGCATTTATATAGCTCTTTCTTTAATCAAGTTGCTGGACAAGCTAAAAATAATTGGGTGACAAAGACCAAAAATCAAGGATATTTTCTAAATTGTTATTCTAATTTACTTATAACGTTAATAGAACAGCAACTTTTACACAGACAGTTTATCTGAACATTAAGAATCCTGAAACTTTAATTTCTGGCATTATTGATTGACTGTAATATTCAGAGATTTTACACAAAATCCAAAAAAAAAAAAAAAATACAAGGGACTTGACAAAAAATATAAGACAAAATTAGAGACACTGCAAAATTCAGTGGCAGATGAGAGTTATCTGCTTTCATACCATCATTCAAAATTTTTTAAGAATTTCAACTATCTGACATGGCTTCAAATGCTACAGATTGCCATAGTTTGCATAACATCTGCAAGTCCAGAATACTATTTCACACTGAATGCTCTTTTTCCTAACATAAAGCACTATGGACATCCTTCTTAAATCAGTATTTTCCTTCACATCTCACAAAACCTACCTTGACCACAGATTTAGTACAGCAAAAGTGCACATCCTATAAAACTAACCTTATGAATCACCATCACTTTATAAAAAACAGGTAATCAAGCAAACCAACAGATAATGGCACATGAAAGCATCTTGCAAGTCCCATCTTCAAGGGACTAGATATTATTTATGATTTATATATGTGTCAATGCCCAGATTCACCCATCAACCTCACCAGCCACAAATGTATAATGAGTTTGTTACATCAGGTAAAGCTGGATGCTCAGCTGCCTGCTGCCCGTAGTATATTTCACCTGTGCAATACAGCAACGTATTACAGCATGTATGGCATTAGTTGTTCCTTCATGGAATAGGGCGTAGTTGACAGGAAGTGGCTGACTGCCACACTGAGTGGCTAACATAGCATGGGTGCATGTGCATTTTGATACAGTTTGTCTTAATTAGTGTGCTGCAGGCATTTATCTCCTTAGCTTTTATCTCACAATGCATTGCTGATGTCTGACATTAACATTTCTGATGTCTGTGTGCTTCTGAATCTTTGTCTCAGTATAATGTTTATCCTTATATGATTCCATGGGTCCACTTCTTAATTTTGAAAGTCCACAATTCTTAAGTTCAAAATATTGAACTTGGAACCTCGAGACTGTGGAATTTCGAAATAAAAAAAAAAAAAAAAAAAAGAAGACATCAAGAAAATATGTTTTTGCAGGGGGCAAGCTCCCCTCCACCTGCACCCCTCACCCCCTGCAACTTAAATATACTAATCCCGAGATCGCTCTACAGTGAAGAGAATGGTAACGGAGATTGCTATACAGCGCGGAAAGGGAGCATTACCGCTCTCTTCTCTGTAGTGTCATCTCAGAGTTAGTATATTTAAGTTGCAGAGGGTGTGGGGAGTGCCTGCAAAAACATACTTTTTGATATCTTCTTTTTTTTCTTTAATTTCGAGATTCCACAATCTCGAGGTTCTGAGTTCGATATTTTAAACGTCGGGATTGTAGACTTTCAAAATTAATAAGCAGACCCAATTCCAAGTATATATTCAGGATGTCATTTATACATCAGACACCCTAAATTTTGTAGGCACATATTATAAATCTTTTCTGTTTTTAGTCATATAATTTTTGTCTCTATATATACATTTACTGAGTAAATATTAGAAAAACAGCTATACGACCATATGCCTTTCTGTCGCACATAGTATATTTACGAAAGGCCTGTCCTGCATAATTAGGATGGTGGCAGGTTACAAAGTGAATTTCAGTCAAGAGTCATAACTTTTAGCAGGTTAATGGGCAACATGTTTGGCTTACTGTTGCTTTAGTATCTATGTTCAGAAATTTATACTCATTTATGTTAAATGTTAGCAGATGTAATAAAGCCCTGAATACTGTGAATGTTTATATTACCATGTGACACTTCATTGTGACAGGTTTGGAACCTTACCATACTAGCACAATGCACTGTAACTTTAAGGGATTTTTCGGAGATCAAAAGCCGGATCTCCACAATCAGCAATACAGAATGCTAAGCTGCACTTGTGTGGCTTTTGTTTTTTCACCCTAGAGCAAATCATACATCTGAGTCTGGGCTCTCTGCCCTTAGACATGTGGGGCATCTCTACCAGCTGATATTCTCCAACAGCTGCTGACTGTTTTAATGCTAACTGACCCAATCTCTTGACAGGTATTGGCAACAAGCCTTCTTTTGACTTACTATGACAACAAACTAAATCAACTGTAAGAACCTAACCCTATAAATAACTTATTTTATTTGTCTGTGAAGAAAAAATGTGGAATGAAAGAAATGTGTGTAGATGTTGACATTCTAACCAGTCCTCTGAAAGTTCAAGGTCTGTAAGACTTTACATGCATAAAAATGCTGCAAAACATTCAAATGTAAATTGTACATGACTGTAAATCAGTGCACTGAATAAATCAATATGCATGTATTTAAATGCACCTGTATGACTCCATGCAGAAAAGCATTCCTTTGAAAGTTGCAAGAAATGTGACATACACCTATCCATCTATTGGACGTGAAGCATGTAAGCACAGCATGACATAATAAAGTGGCAATTTACATCATTTGTACACATACTTATTTATTCATCTACCTTGCCATAACTACAAATTGTTTGCAGTTTACTTTTACAAGCATGGAAAATGTTCATGACAATATCAACTTATCTAATAAACATGAGTTTACATATTTTTTTTCTAAAATTCTAATGCACAGGTGTTTGTTAAATAACATTGACAGACACACAAAGTACTGTTTACTATAAAATAAGGAATCTGAAAGTAATAAATTATGTGGCTGTTATTCTTTCCATGTTATTACATTCATAATTTCTTTTGAGTAAAAACTGCATAATAACATTAGTACCAAAGAAAAATATGCTAGTATTATTTAAGGTCATTGCCTGCTTTCAAATTACATGTTCTGGGTATCTGTGGAGATGTTCTACATACATAGAAGAGGACTGCCTGGCTGATCATACTGACTGAAATGCAGGATGCAAGAATAGACCTAATTTAAATGTTATTCCTGCACATGTAGTTAAAGTATGAAAATGTATAAATTTGTGCCTGAGAAATAATTCAGATGACTAGAGGTGGTAAACATACTCAAACACTTGAAGGCTATCCCTGCTATTCACACATTTCCACAGCAAAGGCATGATTCATAGAGACAATTTACACTAATGCACTGTGGCCATGAATTAACTTAAACAAATAAAGTAATAATGAGATGTTAGTTAGAAATTATGCAATTCTGTATATGCTAATATGTCTTCTTCTCCATACTGTTTGTGTCTCATAGTCATAATTTGACATGCTTCTGCTCAATCAACAGATTTGTTATAAAAGATGGAATCAGACCTTTTCTATCTGCTTTGCAAGTTGCAAACATGCTTTCCATTCTTAATAGTCTTACTCTTCCCTTGTGTGAGCTGCTTGGCTTGGCCAAGTCATAACCACTAGCATCCAGTGGTGCTCATTCGCCAAGATGTCAGAGATTTACTCATTACAAGTTTGATAATCAAGAAATCCTTGACAGGTTCAGAGTGAACAGGGATATTGTAAGGGTCTTAGTGAGTATGTTCAGTCACTATAAGGGTATCAGAGGGATGCTAGGTCTTCCTATCCCTGTGGATACTAAAGTATGTCTAGCAGTCACGATACTTGCCACATGAACCTGATGGGGACAGACTGGGAACTCATTGGGTATCTCACAGACTTCTGCCTCAAGGGTGCTTCAGCAGGTCCTGGATGTACTCCTGGTACATGTGGATCAGCACAACTATTTCCTGGCATCACCTCAAAACCAAGCCCATACTATGGCTGCCTTTCACTGGGTTGCATGATTCCCTGAGGTACTCAGTGCAATAGATTACACCCATGTCGTAAATAGGACTCCATCTGGTCCATGGGGGAAGTGGTACTACAATAAAAAGGGCTACCACTCCACAAACTGCCAAGTAGTGTATATTGTATGGGAGTGCATTACCAACGTATCTACCCAGCATCCTGGCAGTATACCGTCTTCCCATATCTGGTACACTAGGTGACTCTGCCACCTCTTCCTGCATGTTAGGATGCACATGGTCATCTTGTTGATAAGTGTTAAAAAAATATATCATTTAATTAGTTATTCATGGTAAAATATATTGCTTAACAACTAAACAACAATTTTGTTTGTTTTTTACCCCCCTCTATTTTTTTCCTCAGGTTATACTGGATATCCACTGGAGCAATAACTCATGAAATCAGCAAGAAATCCAAGTGGAACTGCAGAAGATCAGTTTAATACAGTTCTCTCACACGCCTGCATTGCTATAGAGAGAGTGTCTGACATGTTGAAAAGAAGATTCAAATGCTTGCATGAGTATGGGAGTGCCCTTCAGTATGACTCAGCTACTGAATGCAGAACATTTTTTGTATGCTGCATTCTGCATAACATGATTATGCACTGGTCTAGGGATTAATTGACCCATGCTGTCACTGCAGCTCCCAGTTCCTGTCCTACTATGACTAATGATGACAAGCCAGCAGCAGTAGTAAGAGACCACATGCAGCAGGTTCATGCATAGCATATACCTGTGCAGGTAAAGAGGCAGCATCTAGTCCAGAACTATGGGCAATGACATTCAGGTTAGTATTCCCTTTCTTATAAAAAAACATAGAATATAATTGATTCATGCATTAATATCTGTGAGCTATGCTGTGTTGTGCATAGTCTACTGCTAAAGGGTCATTGCACATTTCCCTTATATTTATTTGTTTATGTATTTATGTATGTATTTGTTTATTTTTCATTTCAGGGCAGGTATTCATTTTATTGTTTATAAAATTCATGCTTGAGTGTCTCTGACACCTATTCAGTAATGTCGTAATGTATCATACAAGAAATAATTATATTTTTAAATGTTCTGCACAATAAACTCTACTTAGGACGTGTACATAAGTGTGCATGTACTGAATGTCCTGAAGTCATACATTTAATCAAAAGTGTTATTTCTGTATTTAATGGGTTCATACCTTGCACTTAAACTGTAAAATGTATCACATGCATTTTTTTGTATTATGCAGTTTTCTTAGTTTTAACAATTACAGTTAATTACATTAACAAAACAGTGTTTGCTATATGTCTTAAGTGCTGCTATAAAGATGTGGTTCTCTTAATGGCTAAAATTGTCCTTTCTCTAGTGGATCCTTGCTACTGCATCATTCATTTACTTAAAGCAATGTGCCAAAGTGTGATATTGAAATGTTTGATCCACTCATCAGCCAAACAACACAACAATGAAAGCATGCCTGCCTTCATCACAAGTCAAAGACCTGAGTACAAAAACATGTACCAATTCAGACAGATAAAGTTGTGTTGCAGTAACTTGCACTGTATCACTGGATACTGTTTTGGAAAAGGGAAGACCCAAACAAGCTGTGAGGGACATGACCTGGAATGCTTATGGCTATAAATGCTGATAGTGGAAGGAACCACACATTAATACAGTGTAAGAAGAGGGCCAATGATATGGAAAGACATATAAGAACAAAGGCAAGGCAGTAATATCACAGTGGAGAAGCTCCCTGGTCAGCCTCAGTAAGAAGCTGAGATCTCTTATAAAATCCTCCAAAGCTAGCTATGAAAACAAAATTGGCACTGATTCTAAGGACAACCACAAAGCATTCTATAGCTATGTCAAGAATCTCAATGGCAACACCCAGATCTGCTATGAGTTACAGCACAATGGCATGAAAATTACAGAACCAACTGATATTGCCAACATCCTGGCAGATAGGTTCAGTGCTAACACAAAGGGGGAGCCACCACTGATCCCAGGAACTATCATCCTATTAGCCTGATGAGCCTGGTCTGCAAGGCCATGGAATGTATCATCATGTAACTCATGTAACTCATGAACAAAAACATTGGTAACCCTCAAACTCTGAACCTTACCCTGTTCGGGTTTGTGAAAGGCAGATCATGCCTCCTGAACCTGATTGACTTCTTTGAGTCAGTCACCAAAGCCATAGACGAGGGTAAGGTGGTTCACATAGCCTATCTTGACCTTGCCAAGGCGTTCGGCACCATCCCCCATTCTGAAATTATAGCTAAACTCACTAAACTAGGTATAAATCCCTATGTCACAAGATGGGTTGCCAACTGGCTCACTGACAGAACCCATACTGTAAAAGTTGCAGACTCCAAATCTGACTTCAAACCAGTGACAAGTCGGGTACCACAGGGTTAGGTCCTGGGACCTCTCCTGTTTGGTATCTACTTCTCTGAAGTACAGGCTAACACAGAAGGCCTCTGGCTAACAAAGTTTGCAGATGACTGCAAACAAGGGGCCATAGTCGAGTCCCCAAATGATATGGACATCCTACAGAAGGGCCTCACTGAGACAGATGCCTGGTGTCAGAGCCATGGCCTCAAGCTCAGTGCCAAAAAGTGCATTGTCATCCCCTTTGGTAAAACTCTGTACCCATGAACTACCACATAGGCAGCAGTCTACTTAACACTGAATGTGTGATAAGAGACCTTGGGACCCAGGTGGACAGTAGTCTCTTCTTTGATAATCACATTGTCACAGTAGTCAGGAAGTCCTTCTATGTGGCACACCTCATCAGAAAAGGGTTCTTGTCTAGAAAAAAAGAGGTCATTGTTCCCCTCTACTCAACACTCATTAGACCCATTATAGAGTACAATGCTCCTTTTGGAATGTACCTCACAAGACATATGCAGCAGCTGGAAAAGTCACAGAAGTACCTCACAAAGAGGATTACTGGCCTCAAACAGATGCCTTACACTGACCGTCTCAAAAAACTCGAGCTTTACTCCATAGCATATCACCTACTCTAAGGTGATTTCTGCCTAACATTTAAAGCTATGTCAAACTTAGAGCTGTTGGACATGCCACACCTAAAGAAATCCCAATCCCTCTGAGCTACATGCTCTAGGGACCTAAACCTTGTCACCACAATAAACAGGACATGCTGGAGGGATAGATTCCTGTCTCAGAGACTTCCCATATTCTGGAAAAAGCTACCCATCTATGTTAAGCAACGTTCCTCATTAGCACTCTGCAAGGAAAATATTGATGAGTGGGTGAGAAATAGGAAATTCACCCCGGGGATCACTTCTGTGGCTCTGTTCGACAGTGACACAGGAAAATAATTTTCTTGGGTGCTATAAGCCAGGGAATCTTGTTGGCTAGGCTTACTTATGCCCTTGGGCCAATAGCCTAGTATCTACCTGCCAACCTATGAATCATCAACAAATTCAAAATAGTGTTATGTGACTTGCTGTAGCATAAGCAATAAATGCCACAAAAATTAATTTCCCAAATATTTCATATTCCTTTTTTACTGCTTTCCCATGCACTTCCAGTGCTGCAGTCAAAAATTTCAATTTATAAATGACACTCATGTCATCAGTATTTACATAATCATCTGCATCTCACCATCAAATCAAAAAAAGACAAAATTATCCTAGTAATCACTGTTATCTAAAATCAATGTGAACTGCTTCCCAGTAATATTTTTCTATTGGTTTCTTACTTGATTACATTTGCAGTTTCCTAAACCATTTGCCTTCTGTTTCTATTGATCACAATTAATATGGTGGTCTTAAAGTTATTCATGTAAATTCAAAGTCATTCATTAGTTTTGTATACAAATTAGGTTTTGTTATGCTTACCACTGTAAATCACAGTAATATGCGAATGTGTAAGTCAACAAATCCACGTAAGTTGGCGTTAGGCAAGTGTGAATGAGTTGGGAACAGTGTTACCAAGCCAAACTGTCCTCATGAATGCAAAAAAAAGCCCTAATAAATTTCAAATGTTCCTATAATTAGAAAGGTTAAAATTAAGTCAGGTACAATTAAGTCTGCATAATCAATATGAATAATTGATGCCCATTCTGTGTACTGTGACACATCTCATCATCTCAAATCACTCAGTAGTTTATATGACCTGATAATGACATCATTAGAAACCAGACACCAATGACAAGAAAAAGTATTACACTAACCCTCCTGAGTCTCACCTAAATAACAAAATGAAATTCTGGCATACAATCAACCAAATCCTTCATCCTGATACCCCTCCTCTCCCCAAACTAGCCCTTTAAATACACCTCTTCAAACTGCTACTAACTTTAACTCACACTTTTATAGACACCATCTGCAAACTAAGCAACTCTCCTAACTCCAACACTGACACTACCCTACCCCCCATCCCTCTTAAACCCTCTAACACCTCCTCCGCCTTCTCCTAAAAACTGTATCCCAAAACAATATTAAATCCTTGCTTCTCAAACTTAAACCTTGCTCCCCCTCTACAGATGGTCTTCCCCCACTCTTTCTCCAGAAAGCAGCCAACCAGGACAGACAGAAGAAACAGAACCTGTGTTGAGCACTTTTGTTCTTTTTGTTCTTTATTCATAGCAAGAACTTCTTCAAAAAAACATTGTAATGATAAAGATGCAGTGTACAAGTCAATATAGGTACAATTAAATCCATCTCTAAAAAACTGAGATGTCTTAGTTTCAAAAGAAAACAACTACCAACGTGCAAATATTATCAAAGGTAATAAAAGGTAATAAAATTCAAACAAACCCAAAACAAGGAAGAAACAAGTTTGAAAAACAAAGATTAAAGGCGGGAAGGTTAAAGGCAGGAAAGTTGTTCAGGGGTTACCTGAGCCAACACAGTGCACATTTAATGTTGTGTTTCATTAATCCCAGGAAAAGAATCAGCCCCAACCAATAATTGCCGTTTCAGTTCACGTACTTCCAGAAAACTATCAATATCCCCATAAAAACATCAAGTTGTTCAAGCACTATGAATGTAAACCTTTGGAACATTATGCAGCAAAAACTATGCTTGCATAATGTGTTTCGCAAGTCCTTGTTGAGGATGGCTGCGCAGTGCTCTTTTATTCTACTAGAAAGTCTTTGAGAGGTTTTAACTATGGAGGGACTACTGCAAGAGACAGAAACTCCAGCATACACTACATTTGTGCTATGGCAATAAAAAATCTGTGCTATGCAACTTTAAAACTACATTGCTGGAAAACAAACTATGAACTTATGTGAATATTATTACAAACAACAAAAGAGCCCATTGTGAGCATGCCTGGTGTCTTATCAGCGCTAACATTCTGTTCAGGTACAAAAGGTGAATTTGAATGTTCAAAAGCAATGCATAATGACTTTGTTCTTTTGTGGGAAAAAGTAGGTGCATCTCCCAGAATAGCAGCAATGTCTCTGCTGTTTCTAATAATTTCCCAGTTCCTAGAAATAATGCTCTGAATCAGTTTTAGGTCCAAAATAATTGGAAGTGGGAAGCTGAGGGTCCATTCCAAGCCATTATTTTGATAGGTTACGGGGGGGGGGGGTCCTACTACTATTCTGATTGGGTGCTTGAGGGGTTCAGTCCAAAAATGTTTGATGGTTGGATATTTGCTGTACACCATGTATTAGTATTGGTCTGAATTTAGACCTTCTTGATTCGCAAACTTCAGCAAATTTATTATCCAGTAAAGGCTTTGGGTAATTACTACCTGTGAACAAGCTAATCAGGAAGCAGCTTTCTTTGCAGAAAATATTTCTTTACTGATAATGCGGGAATATCTAATGAATTGAACTCCTGCAATATTCTTCTTCTTGAAAGATGGGTAATGGCTGTTAACGTCCAAATAATTGTTCCTGAACGTTTTCTTATGAAAAATATAGGAACCCCAAAGCAACAAGTTAGTGTCAGGGGTGATTTCAGTGTCTAAAAACTACACAACAGAGCCACAGCCTGAGATTTTAAAATTGAGAAACATAATGCTGTTGGACAGGGAGGGAGTAAATAAATACGTCAAGTTCTTGCTGTGAACTTTGCCACACAAAAAACTAAATCATCAATATAACATCTGTGTAGTCAGCTAGTCAGCTATTTTGAAACCCAGGTAGATGAACAAGTGTGTTTGTCTCCGATGAACTAAGAACAGGATTGGCATATGTGGGGCCATTTTAATGCCCATCGCCACTCCCTTAATCTGCTGATAAAAAACACTAAACTAGAAAAAGTTCCCATGAAGCACCTTATAAATCAAAGCACAAATGGTGTCAATCTTTTCTGCAGGAAACACAGACTGTTTTAGCAGAAATTATCTTAAATATTCCAATCCTTCAGTATGTGGAATGTTCCTACAGAGACATTTAGTGTCTAATGTCACTAAGATTCTGTCAGCACTTGTAGGTTGGTGTAGAAAGAGCTCATTTAAAAATGCCCAGGAGTCCGTTAGAAAGAATGAGGTGGCTTGTACTATTGCGTTTAACAGTGATTCAATGAGCTTAGATTTTTTTTTCTATTTTAGTTCTTTTGTTAGACACAATTGCCTGAAAGGCGGATTGGTGGCATCCTTTTGCACTTTTGGAATACAGAAAAACTTCCTTAGGCTAGCGTACATGTATTGAAACTCATCAAAAGTAATTAAATTCTCTCTTTCCAATGATTTAAGCAGCGTGTCAATGCCAGCAAAGTTACGTGAGACTGGTTTGAGGTCCACAACACTGTAGTACTCATTGTTGACAAGGTCTGCCTCAAATTTGCTGATGTAATGAGCCTGTTCCATGAGGGCTATCCCATCTCTTTGTCCGCCCTCATTTTACGTAGACTTTTATCTCTTTGTAGCTCATGAAGTGCTGTCAGTTCAGTTGGAATGTGATTAAACCGTTTAACTTTGTTAGTTTTTTTGAGTATGTCTCACAGGTCAAATTCACATATTTTTTGGAAAGTCTGGAGTGTGTTGTGTGTGTGTGTGTTTGGGGGGGGGTTGTAAACACTTTTCCTTCAAAGGGTCTTATTTATCAAAGTGTTATTTGTGGTGTCACTAAACATATCATTTGATGTATAATTTTTTCCTGATGGTTCATCCAAAACATCATCCAAAAGAACTTGCAAGTTCGGCTTTCTCAGATATGTGCACAGGTCCAGTAATAGGTTGGGTAAACAAGCGAATTGTGCCTGGATAAAAGTGAATCCTTTTTTTTTAAAATACTAAGTGCTTCACTGGGAAGATTTTGTTTGTTACATTATAAACTGCTGAGCTGGGAGTTGTAGAAACTGCAGAAACTGCAGAAATGTCAGGGTTTGTTGCCATTGAGCATTCTTTCTTGGTCTTCCCCTTGCATGACCCCTCCCTGTTGTTGTCTGTCCTCTGCCTCTTGGTGTCTGTCCGGTATTCATTTGTCACCTCACAATGTTTTCTCTGCTCGATCTCCCCCAGGGTCTCAAAGGCTCTTGTGGGGAAGGGGACCAAAAAGGACCATTTTGATTCTGAGGTCCAGAGTGTTTTAGAAATCCAGCCTAATATCCAAAGTGTTTGGGAGAGGATGAGAAGCATTAATGTCATTGTCAGCATGAACAAGAGGAATGGTTGTAACAGGTGGAGCAGGTGTTCCAGTCACTGCTGTAGATTCCTAAAATCAGAATTAGAACTTGAAACTGTTATTGTTAAGTAGGTATGCCCATTGGTTTGGGTACTGAAAAATGTCCCTTTGCAACTTTTGTTTTTTACAGAGGATTAAAGTCGTAACATGTCTCATGATCCTTTGAGAAATCCCAAAAATAATATGTTGGTATTCCTGAAGGTTGGGGTGAGGTTGAATAATGAAATGCAAATCAGAAATTTTTCTCTTGAGGTCTTTCAGTTTAGCTGCATTAATATAGATTAGGACACAAATACTTGCAAATCAGCTTCGTTATAGATATTCACCAGGTCATTGTATAAGGTGGAGTCTCTGGTGGTCCTATTGGAAAATTTGTAAAACTGCAAACCTTGTGGGATAATTTTGTAATGCAAGCAACTGGATAGGAACACGTTATTATACTCAATATTCTTAAATATCATAAGTGATCTCTTTAACTTAAATAGTAGCAGTTTGCAATTGTCCGTAATGAGTGCTCTGTCTTATGCTGGTAGTCCTTGAAAAAGAGAACATTGTTGGTCTCCATTTTGCAAGAAGGGGTTTGTTCATTCATCAGTATTAAGAAGATCCAGCAGGCCATCACTATTTCTTCGGACATTAGGAGTGTTCAGTTGGCTATGGTCATTTTGAGACTGACCGACATTAACGTTCACAAAATCATTCATAATGTTTTGTGTCCTGGCTGCTGCATCTGCCATTGTTTGAATTGAGTGGGCAAGCTCTGGTGGAATTGTATGACTAGTCAGATCAAAAAGAGACTAGCTACTTGAGCCAAGATCTGCTATTAATCCATTGGCCACAACTTTAAATCAGATAATAAAAAATAATAAACTCAAAAGCCAGTTGCAAAAGGAAGAAAAAAATTCAATACAATAAAAACTTCTTGTACCAGGCCAGACAGAAGAAGAACAACCTGTGGTGTTCTTTATTCATAGCAAGAACATCTTCAGAAAAACATTGTAATGATAAGAATGCAGTGTACAAGTCAATATATACTGTTTTAGGTACAATTAAATATACCTATAAAAAAACTGATGTCTTAGTTTCAAAAGAAGAACTATTACCAATGTGTGAACATTATCAAAGATAATAAACTGTAAAAAAATTAAAACGGACCCAAAACAAGGCAGAAACAAGTTTGAAAAACAAAGATTAAAGGCAGGAAGGTTAAAATCAGGAAGGTTGCTCAGGGGTTACCTGAACCAACACAGTGCACATTTAATGTTAAGTGTTTCATTAAGCCCAGGGAAAGAATCAGGCCCAAGCAATACTTGCCATTTCAGTTCACATACTTCCAGCAAAGTATCAATATCCCCAGAAAAACATCAAGTTGTTCAAGCATTATGAATGTAAACTTTTGGAAGTCTGTGCAGCATAAACTATGCTTGTATAATGTGTTTCGGAAGTCCTTGTTGAGGATAGCTGCACAGTGCTCTTTTATTTTACTAGAAAGTCTTTGAGAGGTTTTACCTATGTAGAAATGATTGTAAGTAACAAGATCCCAGCATAAACTACATTTGTGCTATGACAATCAAAAAATCTGTGGTATGCTACTTTACAATTACAATGTTGGAAAACAAACTCTGAACCTATGTAAATATAATTACAAACAACAGAACAGCTGCATGTGAACATGCCTGGTGTCTTATCAGCATTAGCATTCTGTTCAAGTAAAAAAGGTGGATCTGAGTGTTCAAAAGGAATCCGTAATGACTTTGTTCTTTTGTTGGAGAAAGTAGGTGCATCTCCTGAATAGCGGCACTGTCTCTGCTGCTTCTAATAATTTTCCAGTTCCTAGAAATAATGTTCTGAATCAGTTTTAGGTCCAAACTAATTGAAAATGGGAAGCTGAGGGTGCATTCCAAGTTGTTGTTTTGATAGGTTACAGGAGGGCTGGTTTATACTAGTATTCTGATTGGGTGATTGAGGGGTTCAGTCCAAAAATGTTTGAAGGCTGGATATTTACCGTAAACCATGCGTTAGTACTGGTCTGAATTTAGACCTTCTTGATTCACAAACTTCGGCAAAAATATTATCCAGTAAAGGCTTTAGGTAATTTCTACCTGATAACAAGCTAATCAAGAAATTACTTTCTTTGTGATGTATGTATATATATATATATATATATATATATATATATATATATATATATATATATATATATATATATATATATGAAACACAAACAGAAAATAATATATTTGGTTTTCCACCTAATTTCATATAATGTAGGTAATAATGTAATTATTATTTGTACTACAGTAAGACAATTTATAAAACAAAATATTAGTTTGAGTAGGAGAGACAATATTTATTAATATGGTAATTGTATAAGATGGTAATTTCTTTCAAAATAATAATTGCATAATTTCATAGATTCATAGGAGGTTACTAGGTTCTTGGCCCTAGAGCCCTTACAGGCCTAGCCATATTTTCCCATTCCCCTTCAAGAAACACATTACACGGAATGACATTTGACGACCTTTATTAAATTTCCATAAACATAAATGTTACTCAATATTCCTTCATTTCAAGCAAACATGATACAGATGAAATAACATCCATGTAACATTATCATTGGACAGGACAGTGTAAACCTGCTCATTCTGATTAGTAAGCAGCGTCCATACCTCCACGCGCCTACGTCTGAAGCAGCGCACATGCTCACTTCCATTACTATTTATCGGTACTTATCTAGCAGCATAACTGCTCACTTTCATTACCATTTATTGCATTATACCATCAATCCAAAAAAGCAGCTTCACCCACTTGCTTATATACTTATCAAGCAGCATAACTGCTCACTTTCATTACAATTTATTGCATTATACCGTCAACCAAATAAGCAGCTTCCTCTGCTTACTTATGTACTTGTCAAGCAGCGTAACCGCTCACTTTCCTTTTCAACTTATTGAATCGACCATCCAGCACTAGAGGGGGAACAGAAGAGGGCAAGCCTGCCCCTTTTCTCTGCCCACCAGCCTGACCATGCTGTTCTCCCTCTCTGCAGCACACTTCCAGCAATCTAAACACTATTAAGGCATCTGGCCAAACATTATTCGGTGTACCCCGTCCCCACCAACCAAGGTGGATATAGTTAACTCCTAAAACCCTATCACATAACAAAAATAACCAGTTACCAAAACCACTGAAAACAAAACACTGACCCTTCACCTATGCTAAGATGCTAAGATAACCTAGCATACCCACTGCACATGAGCTATATAATCCTTACTTCATGACCAATAGCAGCTCCACAAAAACTTCAAGGGCATTATAAAAACCATGTAAAGTCAGCTACATGCCATCATACCAAATTCCAAATCCATTTACCGCCCTATAATCCAGTAATGACCAAATGAGCTCTCCTTAGTGCCAGAGCAATAACAATTCTAATGACTCCCCCATCATCACCCTTCAACTGGACAACCAACACAAAGCCCACCAATCATCTGAAACCACACAAAAACAAGAACAAAGCATGATGCCTAATCCTAGCCCCATTTCACTGCTTAAAATAACCAGAATAGTATCATAAAATCCCATTGTCTAGCAATCTCACCATCACACCAACTATCCCTTATAAGCAATAAAACAGCTCAACAGTCATCATAGCATTCTAGCAACTCAACAAAACAAGCCATACTATTTCGTTATTAAACCCCATTGCATACCATCATACCAATGAGATCTCTTTAAAGTAGGTACAATATTTTCTTTTTTATTTTTCTTTCTTCTTGTTCTTCTTCTCCTTCCACTCCTGATGCTCCCCACCCAAAACAAGTAAACAAACCACTATGTTGTAACTATTGGGAAGAAAATATAACAACTCCATATGTGACTGCCTTGCTGGAAGACCATGACCCCTTTTCACACCACTCTATCAACCGACATCAATCTCGACTCCCTCTCTCACCTGTCAAAGCCAACTTCCTTCCACCTAACTGTAAAAGAAAAAAACTGTAAATACTTCAACCGCACATAACCAGAACTTCTTAATGGCAGTATGCACCACCACTGGAGTATCTCCTTCAGGAACTGCTTAAAATGCATTTACTATTACATTCAAAACACCAATGAAACTTAAGATGCTTTAATAAAAATAACCTTAAGATTTCCTCCACACCTGACAGATTCATGATACAACTAATGCCCATGTGAAATAAACAAATGATTGCAGTACAAAGGGGCCAATTCTATAAATAATATACCACTCTTTTCCCAACCAATTAGTTCCCAACAATGTTGTTAACCATAATTAAGGCAAAGAAAAAAACAGCCATAGCCATGCTATTATATCCTATTACCAAACCTGAAGTGTAAATTCCCCCCACAGGTCTAACTATATTCCTTTGGACACGGGTGACAATCGCCCATGTCCCTC
The DNA here is from genome assembly GCF_019279795.1 of Protopterus annectens. Taxonomy (NCBI): domain Eukaryota; kingdom Metazoa; phylum Chordata; order Ceratodontiformes; family Protopteridae; genus Protopterus; species Protopterus annectens. Next base: position 1,657,419,305 of record NC_056743.1, read on the forward strand.
TTGACTAGGGGCAACATGGAATGCACTCTGGATTAAGGAATCTTATTTGCCTGAGGCTGTCTAGTTCATCAAAACCTTAGAGCCATTAACCTAGTAACTACCCCAACTCCTGAAATTGATGCTGCTCCTCACACCAGTAAGAAGCCAAAACTACCCCTAAGCAAATATCAAACTCTGCTTTAACTTGCCCTCAACATATCTTATTCTCCTTCAGCAGAATACCTTACCTACAAATACAAGTGCATAATAACCATAAATAAAATGAATATAGATAAACTGACTTTAAGGGCCATAGCACCAGTAACCTAGAGACTTTCTATGCCTTTAATTACTGCACATCCACCTCACCTGTAGAAACCCCCCAAACCCCCATAATAGATCTGCAACCCTGCCTTACCCAGCCCCCAACCTACTTCTTTACTTGTCGATACACTACCTAAATTGCACCAAGTTCGACATATCTTGCTAAACAGCAAATAAAATAAAATTCCCTGTGACCCCTTTGTACACACCTCCAACAAACTGAATGTCCAGCCCCTCAGCATCAACTACCTTTAACTATTTCCTGCAGGACATTGACTGTTTATATTACACTCCCCCAATCAAGCACATTTATGCACCATTCCATCAATGACAACAGCCACTGGTACCTGTACCATCACACCCATAGTCCTACCTTACCTTGACCCAAACATACCTCCTTACATAACCCCTTATATCACTCACCAAAATCCCCAGTTCCATTATACTCTAGTCCAACCATCAAAATCCACATAAAGCATCCATTACCTTTACAATTCAAAGGGGCATTTAATTTAATAAGTGTTGATGCATTTTACTTTAGCTATGCATGACCTGCTGGGTTTAACACAATCCATAAAAGAAGGGGCCTGACAGGTAAGTTAATGGCATGGATATGACACATCAATATTCATTTCGCCACAGAAATGAATATGCAGCAGATATGACAAGCCGCCAAGAATTGTCAGCCTTAAGGTGTGGTTAGGGCAGGATTCGTGCTACTGAGCCTCATGCAAGGTACTGTTCAATAAAAATTTCTTTTTTGCTCTGTCAGATATTAAATCCACAGTCACAGAGCTGTAACAGTAATCATTACAGTACCAGCCAGTTCTAAATGTTGCCATTGTACCTTCTCCATTCTTGCTATCAACAAGAGAGCACGCAACAAGACGTCTCCCACATACACCACCCTGGCAACACACATGCTCAAATACAGTTTCTTCTTCCCTTTCCTTTACATATCCCAGCAAACTATATCTAGCTGGCAACAATCAATGAACCCAGCACTGTGACATGCCACTGCCAAGAAACATGCAAAATGAGAAGGAACTACCCCCGGAAATCAGAGGAAAAAACACATTTACGCATTGCACAAAATTACATCATGCTGCAACTATTCTGCTGAGAAAGGCCTCCAACATTTCAAGCATGCACCTTGCAGATAGACAAGTCCCAAACCCAAATAAACAATTCTTACATTTACAAGCCAACCATTAAACTATAAATCAAACCGTAACCATTATCGCACCAAATGGCCACCTGCAAAGGAATACATTGTGCAGCAAATCAACACCCGACTGAAGTACCCCATGGTGACAGGGGGCTGAGGACGGCCAAAAGGAAAATCCACCACACGTGCATGTCACATCTCCAAGCCCGTGAAAGCCCTGCAAAGCCGAGCTGAAAAGCACCACAACGGTTCCACCCCACATGCCACAGAGAAACCAGGGGATCTGCAAGAAAAGGGGGGCAAACACCCATCCTGCCCCCAACCTCCACCCAGCTGACAAAAACTTCCTCGGAGCTGCCCTTCTTTTCTTCTTCTTCTTTTTTTTTTTTTTAAAAACTATCGGACCAATCCCCCCTCTCCCACCATCACAGCCCCTCCCTCAAACCACCACACTACCAGCACACTCTACCACCAAAAGCAAACAGGAGTGCACTGCACATGGGCCAGGAAACATGCCCCCCCATGTGCCCTCCACCACACACCACAAATCTCCTGAGTGAAAGCAGACAAATGCATCCAAGCCACCGATGCCATTGCCTCAAAAACAAAAAAAAAATAGTACCTATACTTAAAATCATCAACCTTAACCTGCTTACATATAAACATATCCTACACCTTAGGTACTCACCTCCTTATCCCCACCACCAAACCAAGGCCTACCTGACCAAGGAACACACCGGTCGTCAGGACATGAACCTGGATGTAGCAAGTTCACACCAAAATGTGACTCTTAATCCAGTTACACTTGTCTAACATCCTTTAAGCCCCTCCCTACCCCTACCTCACTTTCTCCCAAACCTCATCCATTTCTATTTAACCCTGTCCTACCCCTATCCTCACAAATCCTACAACTCTAACTAACCCCCCAACTTGAAGATGTTCCTGGACAAAATGGTCTGTTCCAAACCTCATTTATTCCAAGCTGCCTCAATTGTCACAGGTTAGGTGACTGAAGTTCGTAGAGGTAGGGGTCTATTGTAGTTAGTTTTGGTCTGAATTTAGACCGTCTTGATTCACAAACTTCGACAAAAATATTATCCAGTAAAGGCTTTAGGTAATTTCTACCTAATAACAAGTTAATTAGGAATTGACTTTCTTTGTGATGCATGTGTGTGTGTGTATATATATATATATATATATATATATATATATATATGTATGTATGTATAAAAACACAAATAGAAAATAAAATATTTGGTTTTCCACCTAATTTCATATAATGTAGGTATTAATTTAATTATTAGTTGTACTACAGTAAGACAATTTATAAAAACAAAATATTAGTTTGTGTAGAAGACAAAATATTTATTAATATGGTAATTGTATAAGATGGTAATTCCTTTCAAAATAATAATTGCATAGTTTCATAGATTCATAGGAGGTTACTAGGCTCTCAGCCCTAGAGCTCTTACAGGCCTAGCCATATTTATCCCAAGCTGCCCCAATTGTCACAGGTTAGGTGACTGAAGTTCACGGAGGTAGTGGTCTATTGTAGTTAATACTGACTTCAACTCTCCAGGAAGGACATGGGCACCACCCCAGGAGTGAATTTTCAGTCAGCAATACATTGATCTAAGTTATGTTTGAAGAGGGTCAGGTAGGGTCTATGTTTCATGGGAATTGGAAGCTTGTTTCAGCATGACTTGCTCATGTCAGAGACTCAGTTAAGATCCCTGACATGAGTGACCTCCTGCAGTTTGATTTATGAATATGTAGCATTTCCAAGGGCCAGGTCAGTGACTGCCCTGTAAGCCAGGCACAGGTCATCCCTTAGTAACCTGTAGGAGACAGAATACAGTGCAGGGCTTTCAGTCTTTCCATCTAAACCTGTTTTGTGTACCCTGTAATTTCTTGGTGAAAATCCTCTGTGGTCTATCCAATTGTTGTAGGTGTCTAGTGAGGTACCTGAAAAATGGATGAGGGTTGAGTAGAATGGAATTATAACATCCTTAGATCCAGATGCTATGCCTTTACTTATACAATGTGATATATAGAAGGATTTCCTTACTACTGTGGATATATGGTGGTCAAAGTTCAGACTGCTAGTAACATGAGTACACAAATCATGTACCACTGGTTCTACATTTAGGGGGGTGCTGTCTATAATGTAATAAGCAGGGATGTCAGCTTTCCCAAAGGGAATAGTAATGCATTTTTTTTCTGTTTAGCCTTAATCCATGGCTTTGACACCAATCATTTCTCTGTGTTAACCCAATCTGCAGTATATTAACATCCTTGGGGGACTTGATGATTGCTCCCAATTTGCAATCATCAGTGAACTTGTTCAGTCACAGGACATCCAAGTTTGCCAGGACTTGCAACACAGAATCCTGTGGTATGCCACTGGTGACTCGTCTTTTGCTAGAGGTTAAGTCTTCCACTTTAACAGTATGTGTCCTGTCAGTGAGCCAGATGGCTACCCATCTGGTAATGTAGGGGTTAATTCCCAATTGGGAGAGTTTCTCTATAACACCTGAGTAGAGGATTATGTCAAATGCCTTAGCTTGGTCAAGATAGGTTGTATGCACTGTCTTTCCCTCATCCAGGGCCTTGGTGACTTTCTTAAAGAAGTCAACCATGTTTAAAAGGCATGATCTACGTTTAACGAATCTGAACTGGGTTGGGTCAAGAGTTTGGAGATTACCAATGTCCTTATTAATAAGGTCCATAATAATTATTTCCATGGCCTTGCAGATTAAGCTAGGTAAGCTTATGTGCCTATAATTTCCAGGGTTGGCTGATGGTCTCTTTCTATGCAGAGGGGTTACTGTTTCTGTCATCTGTTCCACCAGAACATACACAGTTTTCAGGCTGTGGTTAAACATGGATCCAAGTGGGTCTGCTAGGTCATGTTTTAAGTTGTTTAAAAGGCAACCTAGGATGTTGTCTGGTCCCATTGATGCCATTTTTGTGGCTTTGGAGAGCCCCAAGATTACCTGATCCCTTGAGATTATAGGCTGAGGAATGGTGGCAGGTATACTTTAGGGGCTGACTACAGAGGACGTGGGGGTGAAGTTTTCTCCAAGTCTGTCAAAAAGCAGGTGTTGGCTATTACCTCCAGTTGAGTATGGGTAGTGCCACCCACAACCAGTTCACGCATAGCTGGGTACTCCCTTTTTCCTTGGGATTATCCTTCGCTAGAGAGGCTATTTTTGCTTTGTAATAAGCTTTGGAGGACTTGACAAGATCTCTAATTTGTTTGTTTAAGGAAGAGAAGGATTTTTTCCTCTGCTGATCCATTTCTGTCTTGTTCTTGGATATTAGTTTATTTCTCTTGTTATATAGCCTGTTTATACTAGGGGTCCACCAGGGTGACTTGTTTTTTGGCAAGACCTTGTTTGAATCTAGTCAGGTACAACTAATTCTATACAACTGTTTAAGTGGTTATGCAGGGCATTGGTGTACACCTCTGCACATGAGTCTGTGTTATTTGCATTTAAGGGGGCTTTGAAACATCTTATACCATCAAGTAATAGGAGGTAATTTGTCTAAGAAAAATTCTTAAGCATTTTTGAGCTTGATGGGGTATCTGATCGTATAATTACATCAAACGAGACTGATTTATCATGTGATCTTACCAAGGAGGACATCACATGGGGGGGTCAATGTTCTCCCATGTTAGTGAGTACGATGTCCAGGATATTTGCGCCTTTTGTGGGTGTGCTTTCTAGCTGTTCAACAACATATGCATTGACAAAGCCCCAAAACTTCTGAGCCAGCATGTTTGTGGTCATGTTTGTTTCCCAGTCGATGGCAGGGTAATTAAAATCACCCATGAGTAAGGTGTTGAGCTATATGGCAAGTCACTCTAGTAAGTCCAAGTATGTAGGATGCTATTCCTGTGTCATGATGGGGGAACAATAACTAGCTATGATGTGGTAGGGGGCTTTGCCTATAGTTAATTGAACATGGAGTAGCTCAAGAGAGTCATACTGTTTGACCAGTGTTGAGGTGTACTTATCCTTAATGAAGATTGATTAACCTCCTTGTTCTTTCACGGTCACTTTGTTGTCTAAACATATGGAAGGCATTGTAGCCCGCTACAGCCAGGGTGCTTTTTGTGCCTCTCAACCATGACTGTATAGACATCAGCATCTTCCAAAGTGAGGATTGCTTTCAGGGAGGTCAGTTTCTCATTTAGACTCCTAGCATTAAGCAGCAGTACCTTGAGTTTATCTTACAGAGTATTTTGTTATGCTGAGCAGTTGATTATTTTGACACTGCCTAAAATCATTTTTGTTTGTATTGTGCCATTATCCTTGGAGAATGTATAATGCTACTTAAGGCTAGGCTTATACCTGCCTTTGTCACATAACCTGAGAGCTCAGTCATGTCTCTCTTCATATAGTCCAGTGAGGTATTTCTCAAGTCATTCACCCTCACATCAACTATAATGGTACCATACTGGTACTTGTGGTTAAGTAACCTGAGTGCTTGAGTGACTTGATGGATCCTAACACTTGACACAACTGACCGTAACCCAGTCCTTATCAAGTCTGGTGAGGGGAACGTCTGTGCATCTCACAATGGAGTCATCTATGACGAATACAATAGGTTTTGTGGTGTTATGCCTTATGGGCTTATTTGTTGAGACACTAGTGTATGTGTTATTATGTGCTGTGGTTGCTTTTTGCACTGTTATGTGTGTAAGTGGTTTCCATTTGGGAGGCCTCTGATCTTTTGTTAAGTTACTAGTGAGTACCTCTGCATATGTGGGTTTATGTGTCTTGTCCTTATTTAGTGTGAGAATTGTGTGTGTGCTGACAACCTGTTTGGCATTCAATTTGTCCTTAAATGAGAGTCTTGCCTCCAGTTTTATACTGTAACTACATCTGTCACATCAAGTATTTGTTTCTTTCAAGAATAAGTGACTGTCAGTATACATGAAACAATTGCTACATTGCCTCAGGATGCCCATGTATATCAGTCAGGCCAGAGAGATGATGGGAAACTGCCCATCCATGGTAGCAAGCTCTTACTGTTTGTTTTACTAGGGAAAGGAAAGAGTTAATTTAACAGGACTGTGCTGCTAGGGTCAAGACTACAACAGGAACCTATACTTCGTGTAGACTAAGATTGATCAATAAGGCAACACTGCTTAGTGTGCAAATGAGTTGCTCCTAGGGCAGCAGAAATGCTTGGAAGGATTTCACCAACAGCACTTTAGGTATAAACTGACCTTCTAGGCCTTTGCAGCTATACAAAGGCTCTGCTAACCACCTCTGAGCCAATAGCAGCACCATGTAAATGAGAGGCTTAAATACAAGCAAAGAGAAACAAGTTTTAAGCTAACTACTGATTAGGAAAGCACATAATAAGCCTTGCACCTGCTATCCCCAACTTAGACAGTCTATATCAGCACATTTCCGCCACAAGGGTGCAGAAAAACATGTTCTTAATGTAGAATAGTTGGTTTGGAGCATAAGTGTAACAAGATCTCACAAACTACTTACAATTAACAGAAACAATGTAACACAGTGCATTTTTTGAAACTGCTAATGTACTGTTACAGTATATCAGAAGTACAAAAGGATACTTAGATCCCTTTTGCGTGCTTCCCAGCTCAGATAAACCAGGTAAACAGTTACTGACACTGGATGAATAACCCCAGTCCTCCTAATGTAAAAGCACAGTAAAGAAGTGCCCAGACGCAAATGCTACCGCAAACAAGCATAAAAGATACCAAATGCTAACACAAACAAACTTACACATATGGATACAGCAGTGTGTTTTAAATAGCTGATAAAAGCATGATCATTCGATAAAATTAGGTACAATCAATGTATGGACATTTGTGCTTTGCTGTTTTTGTGAAAAATGTAAATATGTAGCATATCTCAAAAGAAATGTGTACAGAAATAAGCACAGACATTAAACAAGAGCATGAATAACTTCCGTGCCTTGCTAATTACTAAACATAATCCTGTCAGAAATACTGTAAATCACACATCTGAGATAGTCAACCATCTATGTGTTATCTATGCAGCAGGGTAGGAGACTTGTCATAACAGAGTCCAGGAGGACAGGCGATTAAATAAGCTGATTGAGGGTGCTTTTGGGTATGTAAAGAAATTATTTCCACAATACATTTTAAGTAATAAATTGATTTTTTTCTGATTTTTTACCTATTCTGTAACTATAAATTGCAGAAATAATTCATACACAAACATATTAATGAAGTAAAGTGCTTTCAGAACACTACTGCAGCAGAATCCATATCACCCAGAAATGCCAAATGTATTACCATTTCTTATGCTACACCAGTATATGTCATTTGTATCAGTAAACTGCAAATGTTAAAATCACCACCCCATGATAGCAATACACTAATTGTTCCCATTTTCCCAGAACCTTTTCCCACAATTTTTTATTTGAATAAAATTTTCTTAAAAAAAACAAATGACTGTTAATAAGGATTGCACTGATGCGTTACTTTATGAGTCAATCTGTTGTGTCTATTTCTTGTTTCTCTCTTAACCCTCTCTGTCTCTCTCTCTTTTTCTTGTTATAATTGTACATTAATTTGGCCTTCTTTATTTTTTTTCTCTCCCATTTCTGTTCATTTACATGGAGCCTTCACCCTCTACCCACCCAGGGATGTCATCACTGTGCTAAGGCAGTGGCAGCGGTCATGTAGGTACCTTCACACATGACAGCATGGCAAGCCTCAAAGACCATAGATTTTGAGACTTGGTTGAGGATGTGGTACAGCCGATAGAGGACAGCCACCTTTAGCTAGTTCAGGATGCTCTTCATCAGGTTCAAGACTTGCTGTCCTGGTTGACAATGACCACCACAACACCACAGGTCCCCTCCCCCTCAGCATTGGGATCCTCCACTCCAAAATCATCAGGCAGTGGAAATAGTTGTGGATCTGTGGACTGGGGATACTCCTGTGCTCAACTCTCCTTCAACCCCCTCCTTCCTTCATTCTCTCTTCTATACCCTCTAACCAAGTTACTACCAAGCCAGCCATCTTACATAACAAAAATGATGAAAAACAAGTGGGTCTATCCCCTGCCAAAGCATAGTATTCTTCCTCTTCCACCACCCGCACATCCCACTTGATTTGTTAATTCTGTTTTTTCCTATATGTCATGTCATATCACCCATTTTTCAATCATTTCTATCTTCCTTTTCCACTCTTTAAAGAAACCAACAGTGTCCATATAATGATGTCCTTATTTAAAACTTATAAAACCCTTTTATATTTTTTAAATGTTAATAATAAAAGCTGCACTGCATACCGCTTACCTTATATACATTAAACATGATTGCGCATAGCTGTGTTTATTCATAATACCTGAAAACTTACATAATTAAATGAACTCTTTCTTTTTCACATAGTACTTCACAACTACTTATGGATTACCTTCAGCTAATTTATGCATTTGAAGCAAGTAGTCATTTATAAAAGACGTTCACATTTGCTTAGTTAATATGAATAAATTGTGATTACTGAGTCAGCACGTAGCAGCACCTTCTATGAATAACTGCTACACAAGTGCAATCCTTGGGACTATGAACATCACCAGATGTTTCAAGGCTACTGATATGACTGAAAACATGTGGAACTGCCTAAACCACATTATTTATCTGCAACTCCGTGAAAGCAAAATATATAACTTTAAAAACAACATTCAATAAATCTGTCAAACACGGCCCCATCTCATCATCTGTAAATGCACATACAGCTGGTGAGTGCCTTCAAAAACAGTTGCTTGAACAGAACACAGCAGCAAGGAGTACACTGTTTAGATTAAACATGAACGTACATACATTTATTTTATATTTCCTAGATATTCTGGAAAGTAATCCACAGTTCATACTACACCTACCAGTGCACTGAACTATGAACATTTATGCATTTATTGAACTGTGAACTCCATGAAGCTATATTCACAGAAATACTTTTTTCTTATGAGGAAAGCACAAAACACTTAACCTGTACTGATTGCTGGACATTTTAACTCAAACACAATTCATGGAAATTAAAGCAACCAAGATGGACTTACTTACCATTTTTCACTGAACTCTCCATCACGTATACTAAGGTATACATGGAACATAGCCGCACCCACTAAATAAATGCATTGCAATTTCAGTGAATTGACCCTCTTTATCTTGGAGCTCTTTATCTTTTGTTATATAGTGGCTAGAATTCCTGAACAAGTCATGCACTTTGAAAGATAGTTTTGTGTTGTTGTTTGCAATGAACAGCATGTTTCATAGGTTCATAGGTTCATAGGTTCATAGGTTTATACTAGGCTATCTGCCCGAGGGCATTTACAAGCCTAGCCCATAGTTTTGTGGCTTACGCCATCCCTTTAGTATGGGGAACTATACCCATTATTTTGCTGTGCCTCTGTCGAGCAGTGACACTGAGGTAATCCCTGGGGTATATCTGCGATCTCCCATCCATTGGTCAAGATTTCTCTTGAACAAGGCCAGCGAGGTGCTCTGCCTCACATATACCGGGATTTTGTTCCACAGCATAGGGAGTCTTTGGGTGATGAATCTATCCCTCCAGCACGTCCTATTAATAGCCGTGTCGAGGTTTAAGTCTCCGCCCTTGTGGCTCTGACGGGTCTAAATTTTTTCCGGTGAAGCATATTCATCATATCTGGGTTTGACATGGCCTTGTATGTCAGCCACAGGTCACCTCTGAGCAAGCGGTGGCGACTGAATAGAGCTGAAGTTCTTTCAGTCGGGCAGCATAGGACAGATTTTTGAGACCCTTTATCCTTTTGGTGAGGAACTTTTGTGGCCTCTCCAGCTGCTGCAAATGTCGGGTCAGATACATTCCGAATGGGGCATTGTACTCAATCATTGGTCTGATGAGTGATGAGTATAGGGAAACTATGACCTCCCTTGATCTAGATGTGAATCCCTTCATGATAAGGTGGGCAATGTAGAAGGTCTTCCTAACTACTTTAGCTACATGGGTGTCGAATGGCAGGCTGCTGTCAACCTGGGTCCCCAGGTCCCTAATAACTTCTTCTGTGCTCAGTGGATTGCCACCTATATGGTAGCTAGGGGTAACCTTGTTTTTCCCGAAGGGTATGACTATGCATTTTTTGGCATTTAACTTCAGGCCATGGCTCTGGCACCAGTTATCTGTTTCTGTGAGACCCGTCTGAAGGATATCTGTGTCAGATGTGTTTTCGACTATGACGCCCAGTTTGCAGTCATCTGCAAACTTTGTCAGCCATAACCCTCCTGTGTTTGCTTGTACTTTGGAAAAGTAGATGCCAAACAAGAGTGGGCCCAGGACTGAGCCCTGTGGGACGCCACTTGTGACAGGCTTTGAGTCTGACATGGCGCCAGCAACTCTGACCCTGTGGGTTCTGTCACTCAGCCAGTTTGCAACCCATCTTGTGATGTATGGGTTAACATTTAAGCTGATGAGTTTTTCAATGATACCCGAGTGGGGTATTGTATTGAAGGCTTTCGCCAGATCGAGGTAGGCTGTATGGACTGCCTTTCCCTCATCAATGGCTTTGGTGACTGTTTCAAAAAAGTCAACCAAGTTTAAAAGGCATGATCTGCCTTTGACAAAGCCAAACTGGGTTGGATCCAAAGTCTGCAAATTCCCTATGTCTTTATTTATGAGATCCATTATGATCCTCTCCATGGCTTTGCAGATAAGGCTTGTCAAGCTAATGGGCCGGTAATTTCCAGGGTCGGTGGAGGCACCGCCTTTATGAAGTGGGACTACTGTCGCAGTGCGCCACTCCCTGGGTACATATCCAGAGGTGAGACTATGATTAAACAGCTGTCCTAGCTGTGGGTTTAATTCCTCATTGAGTTCGTGGAGCACACAGCCGGGGACACCATCAGGTCCCATGGATGCTGTGTTTTTTGCTTTGGAGAGAGCAGTTCTCACTTGGGCGTTAGAGATGTTTGGGGGGCTGCAATCGTTTGGTATAGATATCTCTCCTTTTGGGGAGGGGAGAAGTTTGCACTGAACCTGTCAGCCAGTATATTGGCAATGTCTGTAGGATCAGTAATCTTCACATCATTTTGAACTAGTTCTGAGCATATCTGGGAGTTTCACCCAGGTTTCTAACATAGCTAAAGAAGGCCTTATGATTGTCTTTTGAGTCTTTAGCTATTTTTCTCTCAAAGTTTGCTTTGGATGATTTTATGAGAGCTCTTAGTTTTTTACTTGTAGTGATCAAAGGTGTCTTACCTTTTAAGGATTTTGCTCTATCTTGTAGTAGCTTCCTCCTTTTGTTGTAGAGTTTGTTTATGGCTGGGGTCCACCAGACTGGACGCTTGCCTTTGGTACAAAGAGTCTTTGTTTTGCTTGGGATTGTCTTATCCATGCAGTCCTGTAGGTGCTGGTAGAAGGCATTTGTAAGTGATTCAGCGGCTTGGGTACTGTTTTCCGCCGGCTCGGGGGGCTTAAAGGAGACCACACTAGTCTTTAGAAGTGTGAAGTCGGCTTTCGAGAAGTTCTTTACTGTGGTCTTTTATTTCAGGTGGGGTGGGATGAGGACCTCCAGCGAGATTAGTTTGTGATCTGATCTCACCAGTGAGGGGTATACTTCCGGTGTTGAACATTGTGCTCCCATGTTCGTGATGATGAGATCAAGTATGTTTTCTCCTCTTGTGGGGATGGTGACTAGTTGTTCCATGGCATTTGAGTTTATGAATTCCAGGAACTTTTGGGCTACGGTGTTTGGGCTTGAGTAGTGTTCCCAGTCTATATTAGGGTAATTGAAGTCACCTAGTATGATGGTGTTTGGAGAAACATTTATCCCCTCCAGTGTTTTCAGGAAAGCCATGTGAGGTTCCTGAGTTTGTGAGGGTGGCCTGTAACATGCTACAATTTGCAGAGCAGTCTTGCCTATGGTTAATTGCACCTGGATGGTCTCCGATGCATCGTGCGTTGCCACCAATCTTGAGGTGTGGGTGTCCTTGATGAATATGGATACCCCCCCCTCCTTTCTTGGTATTGTCCGGATTTTGGGGCCGGAACGCATGATATGAGGTAAAACCTGATAGTGCTGGGGTGCTCTCAGGAGCCTTGAACCAGGTTTCTGTCACAGCACAGACATTGATGTTCTCCATACTGAGAAGGGCCTTGAGTGCGTGCATTTTGAGATTGAGACTTCTGGCATTGAGCAGCATTACCCTTAGTTTTTTTCCATTTTTGTGTTCTAGGGTGGTAGGTTTAGAATTTGAGCCTTGCCTAAAAAAGGCACTATGGGGGTGGCAAGAGCCTTTGCCAATATCCAGAATCCCAGGGGTGACAGGTGCAAGCCGTCCCTTGTGAAGCAGCGTGGCTTGTCCAGCATGTCATCCCAGGCAGACAGACATTGGATCCCCTTTGAATGACACCAGAGTTTAAGCCAATTGTTAAAGCTGATCATCTTATCTCTGTATTGTGGCATCATTCTTGGTGAAGGTAGGATACTGCTCAAGGTCAGGGTCATACCTGCCTGGGCTACATAATCAGAGAGCTCCTCAATGTCTCTTTTCATGTAGTCCAAGGAGGTACATCTCAGGTCGTTTACACCAGCGTGGACAATGACTGAGTCATATTTGTACCTGCTGTTGAGAGACCTGAGTGCTTGCGTTATGTGGCGGATTCTAGCGCCCGACAGGCAGCTTACTGTAACCCTCTCCTTACTCAGTCTGGTGAGCGGGACGTCAGTGTGTCTGACTATGGAGTCACCAATGACTAGTGTGTCTGGCATTGTGTTTGGCCTTAAGGGCTGTGACTGTTTGACACTCTGACTGTGAGGTCTATGTGTTGCAGGTGTTGTGTTCTGAGGTGGTAGTTGTTTGGGTGACTGCTTTGGTGGCCTCTGCTGTTTTGGTAGATTTTTGATCAGAGCCTCTGAGTATGTCTTTGTGTGTTTATGTGTATGATTTGAGGTTGTGATGGTACTATGTGAGACTGGGTCTATAGTGTGTGTGGTAACCTTCTCCTCCTGTCTGGTCTTGCCAGTCCTATGTTGAGAGAGCTCATAGTCAAAGAGCTAAGCAAGTGCTGGCCCAGTGCAGAATGTAACATCTGCAGAAAGATGTAGAAAAAAAAACATTGCAACTCATAGTCATCAGTGCAAATATCACAAGCCAGTGATTTAAGGGAAACCATGCAAACCATGCAGATGTATGCAGTGGAAGCAGATTGCTAAGAGCAGTGCTGTAGTCCATCCTTGCAGACCTAGGGCTCGTAAGACTTACCAACAGCACAAGACCTACCAAACCCTCAACAGGGAGTAGACAGAGATGTAATCTTGAGCTTTGTTGATGTAATTTACTCATATGCTGAGTGTAAGGAAATATGTTATCTTCCTATAGCTCTGGATGCCAAGGTAAGTATAACTCTTGCCATCCTAGATACATGGACTCCTCAAGAACCAGCTGAGGATACATGGGTATTTCCCAGGCTTTTGCTTCATGGACACATACTTGCTCGATTTAATGCTGATATACGTTAATGATCAGACATGATTCTGCAGGAGTGAAGAGAAGAGAGTGATAGCACCACGGCTGGCTTTTACCACATCATGGCTCACTGATTCATTTATGGAATTCCACAGACTCCACTTATATGGCTGTAAAGACATCCCTGACCTACCATCCCAGCGATGCATCAACTGATAATCTATCGTTCCTTCATCTGCCATGAATGCTGTGACTCTGGTACTCATTAATAATATGCATGTGCATTTGATTTTGTTTATTATTTGATCTTCCTGGAATTCTCATTTTATTTATTAGTTTATTATCCTTGACTTCTTATGTTTCCCACATTTAAGATGCATCATACCTATATGTCAGTCCTCAGCAAGGTAATGTTAACAGGGTCACCTTGTTGGTAAACACTGATTCAGTTTGTAGAATACACAGTGAAGCATATGGGCATTAGACATCTAAATTCCCGGTCCCCTTCAAAAAAAAGTTGTTGGCTTTGCGGCTGATGCTGGCTACTACCACATGAGTTCAGGTCTATGAACCTAGTGTACAACTTGAAACCATTGGTGAGATGAATTTCAGCACTGTTCATGAGCTGTCATTGGATTATTGCTATAGCTAGAAAAGTAATTAGTAAAACTTGGAAACGTAAAGTTTCCCACTCTAGAGCTGAATTTATTAGTATGGCAAAAACGTCTTTGGATTAATGAATTGCTACTATAAATATGAGAACTTCCAATATTACACATTCATATAAAGCTTGGTTTAAACTTAAAGACTTGCTTGAAAAATATTAATTGTTGTTGATGTATAGCTTTGATGTATTGATCAGCTGTGGACCTATGTAAATAGTTGTTTGTTTTTAACCAATTTGCTTATTTATTGTTTTAAAACCAAATAAAAATAATTTAAAAAAATAAATAAAAAAGATGATTTGGTCCTTTGATAGCTCCATAGAGCTGGTTATTCCTTATACACAATCTAATCAACATGATGTTTGTGCACTGTGCCATGCTCCACAATGAGGACATTATGGAGGCAGGGACAGACACTGTGTGGATACATTCTACCTCCCAGCAGGTGCACATGAGGCCATTGATGGTCACTGACAATAGGTATGGTCAATGGGAGTCCCTTGACAGCAATGTATGCAGTATGCAGCAGTACAAACACAGTGGTAGTTTCTGATTAACTGCTTTGAACCATTAAGTGTATGGGGTAAAACAGTAAACATAACACATGCAGTGTTCTTATTAGGCTTTTCTCATCATTGCAAGGTCTGGTTTTATTGTGCAGCCAACATTATCTGAACATCACATGTGAATGAAGGTGGTTTTGGTTATAGATATTATAATTTGTACACTGTAATGGGTAGCTGTAATATAGAACTGGCAACACAAGCATCGTGGGTAAGATAGGTTGGAATGCACAAAGTAGTAGATGCACTGGCATTAGAGACCAAAGTATCACAGGACTGGCAACACAGAATGGGTAAGTAACATATCACTAGAGCAAGATGCAGGAGGCTGGCAATGCCTAAAGGGCGGATGGTATCAGTGATTTTGTCCTACTGTGACATAAATAGGAGGCAAATGCATGTCTCTTTTCTGGTGTTACTTTTCTACTGAGAATACACTGTGAAACAATAACTTTGTTATAACTTAGTCATTTAGTAAATATTTATAACAACAAAGGGTGGACATTGTGTGATATAATTATTTTAAATAAGCATGACAGGCAAGGTCTGCACTATGTCTACAGGCACTTTTTGTATATTATGGTAATATGTTAGGCAAATGGAAAGCTGAATGCTGGAATAATGTTATTCTCCCATCAGAAATAGGATTAAGTTGTGATGTTTGGTTCTAGTTTATATTCTTGTTAATATCAGCAGCTAAGATATTGAAGATATGCACTCATTTGTAATAAAGAATGTTACATGTTGCTAAGCATTTCGGTTTCTGGGGAGCTATTATTTTAGAAATGTATGTGCATAATCAGACACAAAACTCAGATTCTGCTGTACCTTCTTAAAGAGAAGGTATTGCACTCACCACTGCTAGACTTGCACAAAAATATGACTTTGTTCTGCTGTAAATGGTTGCATATCTTTCTTTATTAAGCACATAAACTAGATCCATATTATTTACCCAATCTACATTTGTGTATAATTACAATAGCTGCACTTTAGCATGGAATAGAAAAATAAACGCAGTGTAACAACACTACTAATGACAAAGTTATGTGTGCCAACACATCAGAAAAGAAATTATCATATATGTCATTAGTCATTGAAATACATTTGTTTCAAAAGTTTATTAGCCCCAGCTTTTGATGAAACAAGGAATGAATGGAAAATATGGCCAGTCCTCTTCTTGAAGACAGATTAATTTAGTAATTTGCATTACTGTCATTTATATGTGTATATTTATACTTAGTTGGCGTAAAGGGTTAAGGCTGTGAGCTGTACTTCTGATGGTAGAAAGTTTCATTCCCTCGGCCATCATTTGCCTGCTGCGCAACCTTGAGCAACTCATTTAACCAGGCATCGCTCCTGGGTCACTCCTGAAAATGGAGTGTGTGTCTAGTAGGTCTATTTAATTAACACATGCATGTATGCGTCTGTTGTAATCGAATCGAAGCTGGAAGGTTATTCCATATTTTAAAAATTGCCCAGGAGTATAATAATTGACCCCCAGGAAGTTTGGGTTTGTGTGTTTGATGCAGATATTGGTGCTCAGAATGAAGAGGTTGGGCTGAATTGTACAGGGTGAATAGTGAGCTGAGTTCTGTACAGTCATGAGGTTTGTATATCAGTTTATAAGTGGTACAGAGCTGGAGGCGGAGTTGGTAGTGGAAGAGTTCAAGCCATTGTAATTGTTTTAGGGTGATACAGTGGTGAGTAGAATGGTGACTATTTGTGGCAAATTTAGCAATCTTGTTGTAGCATGTATCTAATTTAGCCTTTGAGGAAGACTTCAGGTTAGTTAATAAAGGAGCACTGTAAGTTAGTGAAGGTACAAGGTAAGATAGTACTAATGCTTGTTTGGAAGGGAGGGAAAGAAATGTGTTATGTCTATAGAGAAGCCCCCGTTTTTTGTGCGTCTTGCTTATTTTGTTTTGAATATGGTGATCAAATTTAAGATTTTCATCAATAATTACTCCTAATAGTTTAATGTGAATTACAAGCTCAATTTTGATAGAGTTAAGAGAGAAAATGTCAAGGACAGCTTTGTTAATAGGTCAGTTTCTCTTGTGAGTAAAGATCATAAGTTTGTTTTTTAGGGTTTAGGGAAAGGTAATTTTTGTGAAGCCAACATTCTACTCTGGAAAAAGCAGCTTGGGTAATTTGCTTTAGTGTGTATGAATTGAGAACAGAGCAGACTATGATGGAATCATCTGCGTACTGGAGTAGGGAGCCCTGCTCGATAGCTTGTTGGAGATTATTAATAAATATGTGAAACAAAAGAGGGCCACAAAATTGAGCATTGGGGTACCCCCTGTGGGTTCGTGAATGAAGAGGGAAATGGATTTCTGCCATTTAACATCATGATCTCTGTTAGAGAGATAACTTTTGAACCAATTAAGAGACTGGGGAGATAGGCCTACACTGGAGAGCTGGGAGAGGAGGACTGAGTGGGAGATAGTACCAAATGCTTTTGATAAGGCCAAGAAAAGGGCTGATACAATGTTTGCTGAGTCTTGGGCTTTGTTGACTATATCTAAGAAGGAGAATAGTGCAGTGGATATGCTATATCCTGGACAGGGGCCATCTTTGGCTAACTTAGGTTGTAACCCTTTGCAAAAACATGTTGTGTGACATCAAACTTTGACACTGTGAAAGTAAAACATTTTTGCCAGAAAGGAATATGCAGTAATATTGAATCAAAACCAGTGCATTTTGCTGCACTGCTACACTAACAGATGGTGCAGATATAGTATAAGGCATTTGTAAATAAAGTAAGTTATGATCAAAAATAGTGAATACTTCAAATCTTCCTGCTAATGCATTTGTCAAGCATACAATATTAAAATGTTATTAGTCTTATCAGACAAAAAGGCATGCAAATATCACTGCACTCCTCAAAAAGAAAGTGCAGCTATAATTCAGATGTACACAAATGGAAGGAAAGTCCTCTGGGAACTTGATTAGTTTCAACAATGATATGTCTCAAAATGATCCCATGACCCTATACTTATACTGCAGACAGGATATGACATTTTTCAATGAAAAATCTGGAAAAAATATTTGTGCTGTTATTTTGTTGATAAGGAATAAGATCAATTTATAACTAAAGTGAGAATTAATTGTATGACATTAGGAAGCATTTACGGAAGAACTGCAAAACTAAACTCAAAGTAACAGACAATTTTAAACCTACCAGGTTGCAGATTAAAATCAAACAAACAAAAACTCTATTATATTACACAGGAAATATTTAGCAGGCCTTTTAAAGTGGTGCCTTCCTTTAAAATAAGTCTGTCTAAGAATTGTTTTTTTTTTTCTAAACCAAACAAAAAAGAAACAGTCAGAAGCTGACAAATGGGCAATTAGACTTAATGGAGCTGTCGCCCTAAGTCTAAGACTTCCTCTGCCTCCCATGTAATTATTAATCTAATTAGCATTCATTAAATTTAATGTCCCATGACACACACAGAAAATATAAAATAATTTGTTAACAGTAAAGGTTTATATTGTATAGAGATTTACAATAAACTGAGATATTGGTTTTATTGTATTAACTTATTAACTCGTATGGCTATTCAGAAGTCTGTTTAACCCCTTTTATGATCATCAAGACAAGGATAAAGAAAAGTAGTTGAATGCTACTCTGTTTACATATTTTTACAATTTTATCATGCGATCCAGGAAAGCGCTGAATGTGTTTGACTTTGTAATGCTGACATGTACAAATGTGTGAGAACTGCCATATCCTGAATAAGTATAACCATGAAGATTTTTAAAACAATTATAGTAAAACATTGCTGAAATGTTCTCACAGTCTATCCATAAAAGGCAATCAAAAAGAAACTTGATAGACAATTAAGTCCAGTTATTAGGATTGATTCACATACTTTATGAGAGTCATTTAATATGATCACTAAGATGGAAGAACGTGAGTGTCTTTATATTTAGTATATACACTTATATCATTTCTTATACAATTTCTTGCAGATGCTCATCAATACTGGTATGTCTTTCGGCTTTTCCTGGTTAGGGGTCACCATGTCTGCAAAACCTGTTTTTTCATGGAAAGTTAGATAATATTTGCCTGTGATCTGTGTTATTACAGCCCTTTCTCCTGAATAACGTGTTATAAAACTGCATGAGAACAGTAGTATAAGTGTGTGTGTGTGTGTGTGTGTGTGTGTGTGTGTGTGTGTGTGTATTTGTCTGCATATGTGTGTGTATATGTGTGTGTGTATATAGATACAGATATAGACAAAGATAGTTATCTATATCTACATCTATCAATAACATGCATATGGATCTATTGAAATTAATCTAAATTCAGTAGATCAACAGTAAAAGCTCAGAACGCAAGAAAAAAAAAATGAATACCATAATGTACATACTCTGAGGCACAGCCTTGGATTATGGGTACGAAAACTACTGCTTTTTGCAGAGGCACCACCTGTTAATTATGTACACTAACTCTGAGAATGCACAGTCCCCAAGGAAGGGGTCTATTTCTCAGCACCAAGAACCGTCATTCTCGCACACCTGTTGACCATCTGGTTTGTGAACCAAAGTGTGTTAAAAAACCAGATGTCAACATTTGAGAGTTTTGATTAATAAAAGCACTCTCATACATATAACAATACCAGTTCATGTTTTTAATCGTTTGCTTCTTCCCCTGACTAGTCTTGCCTCGTCTGTGCCATCTGTATTTATACTTGACATTTTAGAACACAATGAATTCAAACATTCGTCTACATGCATTCAACTTTTTATACAACTTGTGCTGCCCGATGTTACAGTTATCGTATAACTGACAGCATTTGTATATGTTACTCTTCCGTTGTTTATAAAATTGCAATATCATTCTCATTTTCAACAGCCCTGTGCTGTAACTGGGTAATGACCAACCACACTTTCCTGGTATTTTTGTTTTTGCCCTAACAGGCTTGCCCTAAATTATACATACATGTTTGCTCTGCATGCAAATGTTTACATTTGATTTCATGTCATCCAGCCATCAGATTGTTGACTCTCAAAAGACCAATCTTTAAATTTTGGAAACTGGTAGTGCAAAATACAACTTACATTTCCCACCAAACTGTCTGTTCATATCAAAGCAAAATGTCCCCCATTAAACAAAGAGCTGACCTTTGAGCTATAAGTCATCCTTTTAAGCTATTATACTTTGAGATATTTTTTCCCTTTCTTACAAACTACATGTAAAAAAAAGGCTACATTTAATCATATTCACTACTTCTCGTCTATACTCTGTCTTTCTACTTCAGACCATTCCTTCATTCCACTAGACATCCCTTCTCCATAATTGCTCCCTCTCTTTGGCAGTCCCTCCCACCCCTTGTCAGGGAAACCTCCAACATTACAAGTTCAGAATGGTTTTTAAGTCCTACTTGCATCTAGAAGCCAGCTGTACCTGTCCAACTCAAAAACACATCAATATTTTACTACTAATCTATACCATTTATTTTGACAGCCCCTTTCACCCTCATATGACTTTCAATTTGCACATGTGTACATATATCCCAGGATTCATTAACAGTTATGTAGACATCATGCTAAGCCTACATGATTTAAGCACATTAGTGGGATGAGCAGCAGAACTAATTGTATATGCATGCTACTCATCACGTCTACACATTTCTAAGCACCTTTTAATCACCAGCAACAGTGTTCACAGCCATTCAAGATGTTTTCAAGCATAGGCACAGAAGATAAACAAAACAGGTTGACTATATATGAGCACAGGCTGTAGGGAAAGAATTCTGAAGGAGGGAACGTGAAATTTAGAAACTGTGCACAATATCAGTTGTAATGCAGAAGTAATGAGGGGAGGGATACTGGAGGAAATGTACTCAGATACTGCAGCCAAATGTGCTCAATTGTCAAAGAGACATTTGTAACATAAATACTACCATATGGATGAAATGAAAATTAATTTCAATGACAGTACCTGACATATACACATAAATAAAAACTGACAAGCTAACAATGGATTGAGAGAGAAATAAACACTACAGTACAACAAAAGGGAGTTAGTGTGACATACATGTTAATAAAATGCTGAGTTGAGATAACGTAGCAAGGACAGTAGATACTTTATGGGATAAATGAATGCACTGCAGTTATTGCATATGAGATGTATATACAGAGAATGTATGTATATTATCTGACACCACTAACAAATCCTACACTTCAGCATATATACACAAGAAGAAATTAACATTACAGCTGTTGTGTCATGCACATCAGAAAATTATATGTTTTTGCAAATAACTGTGATTGGCACCCATAGGAAAGGAGTTTTTCACCTATAAATTTGTAATAGGCATGTGCTGTACAGTTATGTAAATGCTAACTGGTAATATAACAACACTCAATATACATAAGTGAAAAGTGGAAAAACAGATCTGATAACATTTCCTAATTTCAGATTTTCCATTTGTAAATTGTACACATTTCATAAATCATTATACTGGATATGCTCTTAAGGAATTACAGGGAACAGTAAAGACATGCAGGTAGGTGCGAGCGTGTGTGAGTGTGCCTTCATAGAAGTTTGGGTGCCGGGCTGGCAACTCGACACCGTAAAAATTCACTGCCAATCATTAGCGGACTGGAGTTCCTCTGTAGCGACCCCTAACCAGGAAAAGCCGAAAGACAGTTGTAGTAACATAACAACAATTCAGCAGCACCAAATTGCAAGAAAGTCTCATAAGAGAAGCTCAGTCACACTTTCTGATGATCTGGCAGCAAGCCATACAGTAAGAAACATTTTATGGAAACCCTCATCTTCCATTAAGCTGTACAGTGTAAAGAAAAGGATTGTAATAATAAAGAAATATTTCGATGAAGACATGGAATGAAGATCATAACTATTTCAGAAATAAATAGCACCTGTGAGCAATGAATGACATAATAAACATTTGCAACTTGTCTTTTTCAAACCCATGCTAGGACAGATATCAGAGAGATATATATCAATCATGGATACCACATAAATTTGCATATCAGTTGTATCATGAATGACACCTTTGAAGGTCTTAGAGTGCCTTCCTATCATAAGGGGTATGAATGCCATACTTTCTAGGACAAGGCTTAAAAGAAGTGACCCTCTGACTGTGCCATAAATATTTTCTGTCTGTAAGCTACTGTTGTCTGACAGTTGTCTGACAGACAGATGTTACCAGATTCAAACTCCTGCCTATGATACTAAGCTGTCTACTGACCTTAGTATTGATTGAGTGTGCCACAGGAAGCAGCAATGGTCTGTCACAAATAACTGAAATCAATGTGTGAAATAAGAAAGGAGTTATCAATATAATTTCAAAAGTCTGCTTTAGTTGGAATGCTTGAAAGAAACTATGCATGTTTCTGTCCACACAGCAGTGAGCAATACAATATCAATGTTTTTTTTTTTTTGCCAAAGAAGCTGTTTCCATGGTGTAGCACATAACTGTGACAGAACTGGATCACATTGCATATGTGTAGGTATGCTATACAATCCTCTTCGTAATGCAGGTGCCACAAGAGCACTCACAGCATGATATGCCCCAAATAACAATTTCACTGCTATACAATCACAACACATGATTATATATCATTGATCAACATAAAAATGAATAGATACAGGTGCAAATTCAGTAAAGCTTACATTTTCATTGCCTCCATGTGCAAGTCGTGGCACAATGTGAACATGGGTGCAGACAGTTTTAAATTCAGTAAACTCTGTGTAGCAGCGTGCAATCATGCGCATTCACGTGCAATGACAGAAACTTTCATGGAATGCAAATTTCAGCATAAGTAGCTGAAATTTATGTTAATGAAGTGAAACAACATGGTGGAACAATCCAACAACTTTCAACAGAACTGTGTAGACTTCATGTCCATCTTGGTAGTAGTTTACACAGAAGCAATGGCATGTAAAAGTCCAGAAATATGGACAGAATGCCTATGAAACGGTAACAGCACATGTATAATGGCTGATGTATACACTGTGGATGTCCAAAAGCATTTAGGGGGTGTCAAAATAGTATACATTTAAACAATTTTTTTACCACATGTTTGTACTGTGCACCACTTGCCCCAAAAGGTTTTAAATATGAATAACAGAAACATCTTTGAAAAGAGAAGTATAATGTAGTATCACAATAGGTACAATAATATCCTGCCCTGTGTGTTTAAGTAGGCTTCCGTACTATTGCCCAACTTACACTGCTACTCCCATGTAGTCTCCAGGTTTTCAACATGGATATTATGCAAATGAGTGCAAACATCAGTGGATTTGTTGAATGACAAAAAGCAGAAACCCTGTAGGGCTGTTCACTTTGTGTAAGCTCTTACACAGTGTTTATGTTTCCCATGGATATTGAGGACATTGGGGGGGGGGGTTGTCAGGTAACTCTGTTGTGTTTAGGGTGTATTGCATGTGCTCATGTAGTGTGCTGTTTCACACAGTTATGGTAATGCATACCTTGTTTGCACGACCAGACCACCCACATGTCAGACATGAGCTAGACATCCAAAAATAGAAACCAGATGCATTCAGTCAATATTGCTGAGCACTGCTGGGCATTGTGCAAATGTGGTAAGCAGGACTGCACCCTGCTCATATCCTCCAGTTATAGGACTTTACATTGCTACTCCTGTGGTGCCAGGTAATAGGTATTGGACTGAAGTTCAGAGGGTCCTGCATTCAACTACAGCATAGGCCAACTTTTCTCATACTGTTCTGACATTTCACCTTATAGAAATCAAGTACAAGTAGCATTAATTACCATTTTCTGTATGTTTCATGACAACAGGGATGAAAATATAAACGTTTTACATGCCTTTCCTTAGTTATGCACAGTTGCTCTCTGCTGTGAGCTGGTGCACACAGCGCACTATTGCGCACTGAAGCAGAAGCTTTAAATTATGTTAAACATATCCTAAGCAGGTGAATTCCATTTTAATTAGTGAATCTCACATGATGGACTTACCCAAGAAATGTATAAAGTATGCATACAGCCTACATTCTGTTTTTCCCTTGATACTTCAAGACCATTGGAGTAGAGACTTGGAAATTTTAACTGAGATATGCTGGGGGCTGCTGCAGCTATTCTACATTCTATAAGTGCTATAGGCTAAAGTCAGTGCTGCTGGTGCTGCTGACAATAGGTCTAGGCTGAGGAGAACAGTGTTCAGGCCCAGGGTACCCTTCCAGGTGCTACATGAGCTGGAGATTGTAGAGCTCTACAGGGTGGACAGGGACATATTACAGGAACTTTGTGAGCTCAGCTGCCCTCTACTCAGAGCCAGAACCAACCAATAGATTCCATCCCAGTGGAAACTAAGGTATGTGTAGCCCTTAGGATATTAGCTACAGGTACTTTTCAAAGACCAAACTGGGGACATGATGGGGGTATCACAGGCATCAGCATCCAGGATACAACACCAGTTCCTGGATGCGTTGCTCCTTCATGCCAGTGAGCACGTATCATTTCGCCTTACCCTGAGGAGAGGTCCAGTAATATGCAATGGCTCTACCATGTAGCACACTACCCTTGAAGTACTGGGTACTCTAGATTGCACTCATGTATACATCAAGGCACCACCAGGTGAGCAGGGTAGAATCTACATTAACAACAAGGGATACCACTCCATCAACTGCCAAGTTGTCTGCAATGCTGAGGGAATTATATTGAATGTGTGTGCTGGCAACCCTGGCAGTTATCACAACTCCCATATCTGGCACACATTACAGCTTTACCAGATGTTTGCTAGGGAGGACATCCCACAGGGCCATTTACTGGGGGATGCTGGGTACACCCTGGAACCATAGATGATGACTCCCATCATAAATGCACACACACCCAGGGAAGAATGCCATTATGAGGTACACACACAAACTAGGAATATCGTAGAGTTTGTTTTTGGGCTTCTGAAATCACAGTTCTGGTGGCTAGATATATCCAGGGGAGTCCTGCAATATACTCCATGCACATGTACACAAATATTTGCAATATGTGCTATGCTCCACATTCTGATCCTGCAGAAACAGCTGCAACAGGATCAGCAATGAGAAGGGACACACATCTCCTGACCAATGCCTAGGTCACCACAGTCACAGTCACAGGAAGACTCAGAGGAGGAGCACCTGTTGCTATCCCTGTAGGCATATGTAGATGTGTTCAGTATGCCCTTGCTTTGGCTAAGAGACAATGCATACCATATTCACTGACCACTTACAGACTTAGGGACTAATACCTTTCTCCTGCTCACATACATACATTAAAAATGATGCCCGGCAACATACATGATCTGTACCTATCCTTGTATTGGCTGTGTACTGCTTGTAGCAGACAGAGTCAGCACTGAACTACAGTTGTGTCAACAGCTGCATTTTCAAGGTATGTTTTTAACCTAGACTGTAGTCTTGTGGAGTATTATGAAATATTTTTTGTATATATGAACTTGGTACAGTATGCAAGTAAATAGTGGTGCATTTGTACAGAAAATTAAGTAGCATGTGACTACTGACACTGTTTTACTAGTATGTTTCCATTTGTGCATAGTAGGCCTTATGCATGAAACCTTTATACAGTCCATCTGAAGCAGATTACTGGTATATCATTCAAGACAGAAGTTAGAAAGTGAGGCTACACATTCAAGTTTCTAACTTCAGATTTGTCTGTATCCTAACAGTAGAGGTGGTTTGTTTCCCCACCCTCCAAAAAAAGGCATATCCTCTTGTAAATACCATAACAGTAACTCATCTATGCTGCCCACCAATTCATAGTAAGAGGGTGTTTGTCACAATTATTATTCCACACATTTCCTGGAGAATACTGTAGATTTGATCATACACTCTACGTATTAGGTAACTCATGTATAGCAGTGTACATTGTTATTTGGTGGTTGTATGATGAATGACCCCTGTTCTGGCAAGTGGCTTTTGTGGCCAAAAAGATTAAGGCAGCCATCCTGTCTGATGACGCTGTAATGCTGTTGAGGGTTTGAATCCTGATATAGGTAGAGGTTTTGGATGTGTTCTAGCAATAGGCTGTGTTTTACAGAGTGTCACTCTGTGTTCTATACTGTTATCAACTTTATATTGTCTGACTTCCACATTTGTGTAATGTGCTGCATGTTTAAAACCGTTTTGATGAGGCTTAGGCAGTTTGCATGGAGTGCAGCAGTGCTGAAACAGTGAAAGAAGAAATAGGATTTATGTCTGACACCAAACACACACCCCAGATACATTCGATCAATGCCATTAGTAATCAGGAATTCCTGTCAGTGAGGGACAAAGGTGGAACCCCTGGGACAAATTTGTTGTTTCCCATCCACTCATAAAATTGCTAATTTGCTCTTCAATGTATTCAACCCTCCACCTACTGCACATGAGGCTGTAACTCTAACCATTTAGCTACGTAGATATGTAAGTAATGGCAGACATCTGAATGTCACACATCACATCCTTCAAACAGTTCATGGGAATGCAACACCTGGGTTGGAAAGATGATAGATTAACAGGTATTACATTTCCATGAATTGTTTGAAGGATAGGACGTGTGAAATTCAAATGTCTGACATTATTTACTGATCTCATTTTTCAATGATTTGTCATAGATATTCCAGAAAACCAAAATATTTTGTGAAACAGACTAGAAACATGAGTCATGCATCTGGACATTATGGGAAAATCTGGACAGTTGAGAGGTATGGTGCCATATTCTCAGACACTATGTCTCCCTTAAGATACATATGGAAACATTGCCAACTGAGGGCACAATGTAAGTATATGTGCATATATTGACAAGCCATCCCTTTGTTTCCCCACCAGCAATGACACCAACAAGCACAGCAATCCTGGGTCACCTTGAGTTTTCCAAACATATATCACACCATGTACAAGTTGCAATATATGATGTTGTATTTGTCACACAACTAAGCTACTAAACAGTATCCATCTGCTAGGCAACTAGCCTCAGATGACACTAAGAGGCAAAGTGACTATGCAGGCCTCCCAAGCTGTTGTCAAACACATGGCTTCGTTATGTCATGCAGTATAAGTCTACCTGCAGTCTTATACAAATCAAACTTGTGCTACGGTGCATGCATTAAGTACTTTGATCTGTAGTCCATAAACTTAGATAAGTAGGTGTTCTAATGGCACTGCAGTTAACTGTGTCTGTTAACAAAACTGGAAGTATGTATCCCAGTCTATCTTCACAAATGGAATGATGTTCATTGTTTTGGTGCTTGCACAAACATCTAGTTGAGGCAAGCCTCCAATCGCTTGTCCTCCCAATGTGGCCTACAGATGTCATCTATATTAAAATCACCTGCAGTCCTGCAAAAATCAGACTTGTGCTGTGGCGTGTGTGCCAAGTACTCTGGTCTGTAGTCGGTAAAGTTAGATAAATAGGGGTTCTAATTTCACTGCAGTATAAACAAAAGTAGAAGTGTGGATCCCAATCTGACATGACAAATGGCATGGAACTGCATGTTTTTTGTGCTTGCACAAACATCCAGTCAAGGCAGATCTCCAACCTCTTGCCCCCATGTGGCCTGGTGATGTTATCTACCATAAGATCACCTGCAGTCCTGTTAAACTCAGATTTGTGCCATGGTGTGTGCATTAAGTACTTTGGTCTGTAGTATATAAACATAAGTAGGTAGAGGTTATATCCTCACTGCAATAGTGTGTGTGTGTGTGTGTGTGTGTGTGTGTGTGTGTGTGTGTGTGTGTGTGTGTGTGTGTGTGTGTGTGTGTGTGTGTTTGTGTAAATAGAAGTGGAAGTATGTATCCCAAACTTAGTTCATAAATGTCCTGGTTTTGCACTGTTTTGGTGCTCGCACAAACACCCAGTCAAGGCAAGCCACCAACCTCTTTTCCCCTGCATGGCTAGTTGATGCAATCTACCATAAGGTTGCCTATAATCTTGCTAGACTCAAACTTGTGCTGTGGCACATATGTTAAGTACTCTGATTTGTAGCATATAAACTTACATAGGTAGGGGTTCTATTCTCACTGCAGTCAACTGTGCTTGTACGTGTGTGAGCCACTGCCTAAACAATACCATCCTTTTGCATTCCACAGACACTGCTGATGTCATTGGCTATATCAGATTATTCGATATTTATATGTCACAACAGGCCATGGTCACACACTGGCCTGCCAGACATGTAGATGTCACTTCATCCCATATAAGGCAGACAACAGTGACATTACTCTTATTGCATGTACAAACATCATGACATCTGTTTGCATGATGGACAGGTTGACACATTAGATCACATAGAGATCCATGTGGACTATGGTTATCGTAGATGATATTGTGGTCTGTATTAATAGTAGGGTACAGGTATATGAGACCCTGGGGAGATGGAGATATAATTTACAGAGGAGAGAAATGAAGGTCAGTAGGACTAAGATAGAGTAAATGCGTGTGACTGAGAAAGGATATATGAATGGTTAGAATGCGGGGAGTACAGTTGGCGAAGGCATATGATATGAAATACTCTGGACCAATAGTTCAGAGTAATGGTGAGTGTGGATGACAGTGTAGAACACAGAACACGTATGGTGGAGTGTGTGGAGAAGAGTGTCAGGAGTGATCTTTGACAGACAGGTGCTAATAACACTGACATGGAAGGACTACAAGATGTTAGTGAGGATAGCTATATCATATGAGGCACAGATGTTGCCACTGACAAAAAGGCAGGAGTCATAACAGATGTTGGCAGAGTACCAGATGTTGTAGTTTGAATTGTGTGGGCCGAGGATGGACAGGACTATTAACCATATAGTACAGTGTCAGCTCAGGTTGTATGGTATGGAAATGAAGACAGAGTGCTGAGATTGTGTTGGTTTAGACATGTGCTGAGGAATGATGCTGAGTATATTGGGGGAAGGATGTTAAGAATGGAGTTGCCAGGCAAGAGGGAAATAGGAAGACCTACAATGAGGTGTATGGATGTTTTGAAAGAGGACATGCACTTGGTTGGTGTGAAAGAGCAAGATGCAGAGTGTATTTAGACATGGAAGCAGAAAATCTGCTGTGGTGAGCCCTAATGGTACTGTCCAACGAATGGGTAGAAGAAGATGACATCTCTATTTGGAGAAACCCTATCTGTACAATTGTGGTATGAGTGTATAGTAGGAGTATCTAACTGACTGTTACTGTATCTAGACTCAGTTTGGGCTTTAACATGGTGTCTTTGTATTACCTGTACTGGATTGTGCGCAGAGGCTGTAACACTTTGCCCTCATACATGCAGAACCGTCAATACACTTGCTTTCAAATACAACCAGCTGTTACTATGTAACAGAGCAGATCTAGCTGTCAGAACCTGTGTTACATATCAGGTAGCAATTTACCCACTTACCTATCAATAACAGAAGTATTATACAACGACGCCCCATTAAATATTCACAAAGATGAACACTGATTGGTCAGCGTGCACGTTGTAAATCAGAGTTATAGTAATGGAAAAAGGTCTGGTCACCCGGCCTTTTTCCATTACTATAATTCTTTTTTTTACAACAACAGTGAATGCAACATCTCCGTTGCTTCACACTGTCTCGCTATGTTAAACGAGTTTAGCATAACGAGACAGCTTTAAAAAAGCAAAGGAGATTCTCTGTTGCTTTTTTTAAAACTGTCTCGCTATGTTAAACTCATTTAACATAACAAAACAGTTTTTAAAAAGCAATGGAGATCTTGCTTTCTCCGTTGCTTTTTTCTAAACTGTCTCGCTATGTTAAATGGGTTTAACATAGCCAGACAGCTTTAAGAAAGCAATGGATATTCTCCGTTGCTTTTTTTAAAGCTGTCTCGCTATGTTAAACTCATTTAACATAGGGAATCAGTTTTTAAAAAACAACGGAGATCTTGCTTTCTCCATTGCTTTTGCCCACAGCTCTGATGTACTGCATAGGCATGCGCATGAGCAGTACATCAGAACTGCCGCAGAATACCAAACAGCTGCGGAAGGGCAGCAAGGAGTAGTAATTATTTTTTTTCTTAAATAATGTCATTGTATAATAGCAATAACCCACTTCTGAGTGTGGGTAATGCTGGATTTACCCATGGTTGGCTTTGTTTGGCCACTCGGGCTTCGCCCTCATGACCAAACCACACCAACCATGGGTAAATCCAGCATTACCCACACCCAGACGTGGGTTATTGCTATATTAATCCACCTTATGAAGGATATCATAATGTATACCTCATAGATTAGTCACCTGAAAATGGCTATCTGATCACATATACACCTCATGTTTGCATTGTCTATGCAGATACCAGGTTCAAACCTTCCATTATCAACTATCCTTTCCCCCCTGTTTCCCCTGCTAGCATTGCTGACATGAGTTCCTGACTCAGTGCAGATAATGCCACCTGTGCACTAAATAGCCTATGACCCCTCCATCAGTGAATTACAAATTTCAACAGATCCATGTATAGTAGAGATCTGGATTCAGTGTTCTCTAGCTTCCAGATGGGTGACACTAGAAAGGATGTCTGCTCACACACCTTTACTCCTACTCTTAATATGCACCCAACAAAAAACATCATGTGCAGAGGTACTCCCCACAATCAGGCTACAAGCAGACAATGCACATCAGACATATCATAGAAGTGCTCAAGGCAATGGGCATGTACCCCAAAGGTTCTCATAATAGTTGAATATATAGTGGGATGTACAGATGCACTACTCAACAGCTTAAACAAGGATATGCTTAGTGTCAGCTGTGTGGCAGACATAGTCATCACAGCACACATGCAATCAAGACTTTCAACAACAAGTCCCACTCTTATTCCAGCATACTTCATCATGGTATGCACAACTCGAGACATGACTATATGAAATATATGCACATAGACATGATTGAGCTATCTAAAGTTGGGTCCCTGCTAGATATGTCCATATGTCTTAGCAGCATTATAGCCTCACCTAGGATTATACACTATATAAAGAGCAACAGATTCACTGAACTTGCTTAAGTTTCTGGTGTCATAGTACAGTGATGCAGTACCTGACAGTGTGGGATGAGATGGTGGACAGCACAGTGCTTTACCAGACATAGACCACTTGACTGCACCCTAATCCTCTTATTAGGCAAAGTCACAACAGCAGACTAACCAATGTGAAAATGTACACCTCCAACAAAGTGAGGGCCATGTTGCTAACCCTAGGAGTCCACATCTGAAGCTTCACTCTCTGTAGGTACACTTTGCAGTGAAGATGTTGATGTCTGTGCAGTCACAGAAACCTGGCTCAAGGCAGCTGTATTTACTTTGACCCTGCAAGACAAAAATGCCTTCCAAACATCCTTGCAGCAAATGGAAGTTGTGTGTACCACAGGAGGTATCATATCTATACACATTGAAGATTAGTACGCCTTAAGACTGTTTAGAGAAAATAACTATATAGAGTTAGTCTACTTCCAACTTACTGCGGATAGGAAACTCCTTCCTGTTATCACCATTAATAGGTCACTGTCCATAAATATAGAAGTCCACACAGCCTATATATTACTACATGAATCAATTACAGTAGAGCAAAATAACCCAGACAGGGATAAGTGAAAGTATACATCCATTGATCATGATACTTAAAGGACAACAAACTCACCTGCCCAATATTACCTGGAGTTTGTGAACTGAAATGCCATGGAAGAAAGAGCTCAACACCCCACAAGGTTATTTCATATTCCAGACCTGTACCTCAGCAATATGAGTGAACAATGTAATGGCACATGTGTAGTGCCTGCACTGTTAATCCAACCATAAGGAGCTCTGTTTTGAAGTAGCTATAGCTACTGAACTCAATGTGCAATAATTATTTTAAGAACTCAAACACCACCCACACCTACACAACACACCCAGATATGCGAAGGTCCTTAACAAAAACATACCCAAACAAAAGGAACCTCCAAGGCAAAAACATACATGAACTCCACTGCCCACCACACCACACATACTTGTGTCTCACAGCTATTAAGGCCTAAACATAAACCCAACATATTAGTCATAGGGGACTCCATTGTGAGACAGACAGATGTGCCCATCACCAGGCTGGATAAGGAGAAAGTCATGGTTAGTTGTTTGTCAGGTCCCAGAATCCACCATAACACCTATGCACTCATGTCTGTCAACAACAGGTACTGTTATGACTCTGTCATAGTCCATGTTGGCATGCATGCCTTGAGACATACCTCCCTGGGCTATATGAAGAGAGACATGATTGAGCTCACTGAATATGTGCCCCAGGCAGGGATGTTCCTAGCCTTAAGCAGCATTCTATCATCATCCAGAATGATGTCTCAAAACAAACAGAAAATAATTGAATTTAACAATTAGCTTAGTTTCTGGTGTCATTCCAAGGGGATCAAGTACCTGACAGCCTGGGAAAACATGACTGACGAATCATGATGCTTTGCCAGAAATGACCTGCATCTGCCTCCCTTGGGCTTCTGGCTCCTGGAAAAGCTTCTTGCCTCCCCCATAGTGCTTTTTTTAGGCAATGCCATGAGGTCAAAACTACCAATATGAAAACTTCATCAAAATGCAAATTAAAGGTCATGCTGCTAAACATTAGGAGTCTAGACATGAAACAACACTCATTACAAGCATTATTAACCCTGGAAGATGCTGACATCTGTGCAGTCACAGAAACCTGGTTCAAAGCTGAAGGGAGCACCACAGCCATAACAGGTTACTCATCCTATCATACATTCAGACCCCAAACCATGGGCAGCAAAGCAAAAGGAGGAGGAGTAGCAATATATATAAAAGGCATACACACCTCCAGGCTGGTCAAACAGTATGATGAACAGGAGACACCCCAGGTGCAATTAACCTTTGACAGGACTCCTATTCAAATCAAAGCTAGCTACAAGCCTTCACTTTGACTCAAGATGCCCACTCCACCTATCTGGACCTCTTTGAATCTATCAAGATTCAACCCTTTACCCTGATCCTGGGTGACTTTAACTATCCAACCATAGACTGGAAGAACCACTCATGCCAAAACACAAATGCCCAGAGATTCCTTGATTTCTTCAACACAAATGCCTTGGACCAGCTGGTTGACACCTCCACAAGAGCTGAAAATATCTTGGACTTTGTATTATTCAACATGAGTAACCACTGCAATATCCATATAGTGTCATCTTCCCTGGTAAGATCTGACCACAAACCAGTAACTTTGAAGTCACCATCTCCCCTGACCCCCCCCCCCCCAGATAGGGTCAAACAAAAAAACTTCTCCAAAGCTGATTACAACCTCCTGATGAAAGTATAAACAGCTTCACAGCCCCCTCCCCTGCCATAGGAAAGGGAACATATGTCCAAACTTACACCAATGTACTATAAGAGCATTTATATAGCATTTATATAGCTGCATGGAATCAGGTATACCCAACATGAAAAAATCCTCTTACTCAAGGAATAGTAAACCTGTCTGGTGGACATCTGCAATAAATAAACTCTATAATAAAAGGAAAAAATAATTGCTGTCCAGGACCAAGAAGGAGCAGGTGCTTAATTGGAAGCAAACTCTCCTTAGCCTGAACAAGCAAATAAGAGCACTAGTGAAATCCTTAAAAGAAAACTTCAAGTCCAGACTGGCCACATCTACTAAAGACATTTACAAAGCTTTCTTTGCATATGTCCACAATCTTAAGGGAAGCACTCACATCTGCTCAGAACTGGAGATTAAGGACACCGCATACACAAATGCTGTAGTTATAGCCAACCTACTGGCTGATAGGTTCAGTGAAAATGTCACCCCTCTGTCCTCCCATTAGTAAATCAGGACATCCCCAGCACCTGCCCCCCTCCCCATATCTCTAGGTAGCAAGTCATCACTGCCCTCTCAAAGGCAAAAAATACTGCCTCCATGGGACCCAAAGACACCCTATTCAACCAAAGCTTGAATATTGGCTTCATCCCAGCTGAGTGGAGGACAGCCACTGTCATGTCTTTGCATAAAGTTGGAGCATCCACTGATCCTGGAAATTATAGACCTATCAGCATAAATAGCTTGATCTGCAAGGCCATGGAGTGAATTATCATGGCCCTAATTAACAAGGACATTGGCAACCTCCAAACACTCGATCCCACACAGTTTGGTTTTGTCAAGGGAATGTTGTGCCTGTTAAATTTGGTTGACTTCTTTGAGAAAGTCACCAAAGCCACGGATGAGTGGAAGACGATGCATGCCACCTACCTTGACCTGGCCAAAGCCTTTGATACTATTCCCCACTCGGGTATAATAGCTAAACTATCTCAACTAGGCATCAATCTGTATGTTATCAGATGAGTAGCAAACTGGCTCACTAATAGAACCCACCTAGTCAAAATAGGGGAAGCCACCTCAAGCAGTTGACCCATAATGAATGGTGTACCCCAGGGATCAGTCTTGTTGCCTTTGTTGTTTGGGATATACTTTTCTGAGGTGCAGGCCAAAACCAGTGGGCTAGGGTTGACCAAGTTTGCAGATGACTGCAAGCTGGGCACTGTCATCAATTCTCCTAATGATGTGGACATCTTCCAAGAGGGGTTCACCCAAACACATGACTGGCGCCAGAAACATGGTCTCAAACTGAATGCCAAAAAAAATGCATCATCACCCTCTTTAGGGAGAGTGATGTCCCCACAAATTATCACATTAATAACAAGGTCCTAAGCAGGCAATCAGTCATGAGAGACTCGGGCACCCAAGCTGATAGCAAACTGACTTTTGACCACCATATCACCTCTGCTGTATGGAAAGCTTTCTACATGGCCCACCTCATTAGTAAGAGTATCTCATCAAGGAACAAGGTAGTCACATTCTTCCCTTATAAGACTCATTATTGAGTTTAATGTCCCTTTTGGCATGTACCTCACAAAGCACATACAACAGGTGGAGAGACCATAGAGGTTCCTCACCAGCAGAATTCAGGGCCTCAGTCCTCTACCCTACATAGATAGGATAAATGGCCTGTCCCTCTACTCAGTCTCATACAGACTCCTCAGAGGTGCCGTCTGTCTGGCATACAAAGCAATCTCAGACCCTGCCTTGATGGGGCTGCTGTGTATCTGCAAATCAAGCTCCATTCAAGTAACCCACACACACAACCTCAACCTGGTCTGTAATATCAATAAGACTTGTTGGCAGGACAGATTTGTGTCCCAGAGACTCCCCCTTTTGTGGAATAGACTCCCACTCCACATCAAGCAGAGAACCTTGTTAACCCTTTTTAGGCACAACCTGAATAACTGGATGGGGAACAGAAAATACACCCCTGGCATTCCAACTGTGTCCCTGCTGGACAGGGGCATTGGGTGTTGACTTGTCAGAACATGGGGTAAATTCTTGGCTAGGGTTGTAAGGCCTCAGGGCCAGTAGCCCAGTAACTTCCTATGATCCTATGATCCTAAAAGAATTGGAGGAAGATAGGAAAGTGGTGACATGGGGAGCAAGCAGGGGGAAAAAACAAAGTGAAAGGAAGGCAGGAATGTGCAGGAAGAGTGTAGGAAAGAACCATAGCTATCCATTTCTTCAACAGTAACAGCTGGGCACATGTACCATTTATTAGATTAATTTGGACTGTCAACAACAACATAATTGTTTTGTTGAGACAACTGGGCCAAATTAAAAGTGTGCCAAGTAGACATGTATGAAATCAGATGGGAGCTATGTATGGGGCAATTTTTTTGTTTGTTTGTTTGTTTGTTTGTTTGTTTGTTTTGGGACAGGTGCTCTTTTATTTGTTTGTTTTTGTTTTTGTTTTTAAGGAGAGAGTAGAATGTTGGACAAAGGACATAGGCAAGGCTTGGGCAGGCAAGCTGGGAAGGTGAGGAAGCACTTGCAGACAGACAAGATACACAAGCAAGAGACGGGGTCAGTGAAGGACACAAAATGGGGTGAACACCTTGGATGGATTGGGGGTGCGGGGTTCAAGGTCCCATGGACATCAGCATGATAACAGTGTGACTCAAATCCATACCTGTTGGACTGTCATCACTGTCCCATCACTGTGCCTTTGGCTGTAGTGGCTGACATCTGCACCTATGGCTGGTCTGCTATACCAGGATGGAAAGCAGGCTCTCCATCTGTCATAGACATGTGCCCACAGTCTGGTACACAATCCTATGCCCCACAGCTGGAAACTCCACATGGGTGATGTATGCACCTCCTCTGCCTCTGCTCTCAGAGGGGACCACATGCCTAGCTCCTGGGGCAGAACTACCTGAAGGTCCAGTTAGGGCAGGGCCAGCAAGGGGGGGGGTGCTACCAGGCTGCAACCCAGAAGTGCTGGGCCTCGGTGCTTCAGCCAGTGAAGCAAGTGTTAGGCAGACCACAGGGAACAGGCCTACACTGCTATGTTGTAGTAATAAAAAATACAATTCAAACAAACAGTAAATTAAACATAAAACAAATTAAATGAAAATGATAAAACATAAAGAAACAATAATAAAGCAGTATAAAAAGTTTCAAATAACATAAATAT
The DNA here is from genome assembly GCF_019279795.1 of Protopterus annectens. NCBI lineage: Eukaryota > Metazoa > Chordata > Ceratodontiformes > Protopteridae > Protopterus > Protopterus annectens. Next base: position 1,657,455,959 of record NC_056743.1, read on the forward strand.
GAATAAAATGATAAATCATAAAAAGGAAAAATGTATTTCAAAACCAGGAATTAAGAAATTACACATAGCAAATAAAAATAAGACGTAAAAGAAATGTATATAATAATAAGTAGTATGATTTTATATATAATACAGTAATTTTTTTTTTAAATATAAGAACTCCATTAATAAATAAAAGAAGAGAAGGTGTAGGGTAAGAGAAAAAAAGAGAAACATTCGTAACCTCATAAATAATATACAATGCTTTCTACAATTAAGTTATTTTATTATTTTATATTCTACTGATAACAATACCAACTGCTAAGAATTTTCTTTATTATTTAGAATATGTGCACAGGATTTATACCTGGCAGCAGGCCATTCAAGACAAAGGTCTAGGGGTATGCCCTTCAAATGCTGTAATGATGATTACTTAACAATACTGTAGTTTTTGTTGATGACAGGCTGAAACAGTATTGTAATCAGTTGAGCTTTACATTTGGAGAGCATGGTGTTAGAACCCACAAGCAATGACTACTGTAATACTGTACATTTCCTTTGGAATACAACATAATGCAAGCACTTTTTCCTTTTACACTTTATAGACCGATGTCAACTGTTATCTGAGAATATACAACTGTTGCTTTGTGTTACAGACCATACCTCATCACCTTTTAGGGCAGGATATCTTGACATATCATAAATTAATGGGTGCACAATGACCCATAACCAGGAACATATTTCAAATATTTCACTTACACACAAGGATAGTTGTGCTGGATTTGTGTTAACATACATTTTGACAGTCATTATTTATTGACTTCAGTATGAATTATTTGCCAGACAACAATGAAACTTATAATGAACATACCAAAACAGTGATTCTTAAATCTGGATATTCAGCAGAAATAAGTACAGCTGAAAGCTATGCTACAGAATAATGCATGCATACTTGCTTTTATAGTTCAGATATGCATTTTCAAGTTCATACAAGTCTATGATAAAGCAACTAATTTGTCTATAACTGGTAAGGCTGCAATAACAGTATATTATATAATTATTCTTACTTACCACATGTTTGCAACATCCTGGCCAGTTGCCTGGCATGGATCCTCACATTTGAGGCCCTGTCTCCTGCAGCTGTAGAAAAAGGGTAAAAGAAAAAGCATTATGAATACCAGTTTTTACCATATTTAGCTTGAATATTTACAACTAATATATGGAAAGCATACATATACATGGCTGGTGTGTGCTCTGCCTGACACTCCATGAGCCAGCGATGATGTGTATCCCTTATTCTGTGGTGCAGGCCATCATAGTGGTGATGACATTGTTCTCCAGTGTGGGAGATACCAGTTGCACTAGTAAGGGCCCTGGCCAAATTATTCTGGGCTTCTGACTTATACTGGGTGCTGGTGTAGTTCTCCTGAAGCAGCTGAGTGCCATGGTCCTTAACCAAGAGCCCAGTAAAGACCTTGGACTCCTGGACACCCCAGGCCTGTGCTCTAAAATGCACACCCTCACCAATGCCTGCCATTGCTGCACAAGGTTAAGCTCAAAATGTCTATAGTACAATTCCCACCTCTTCACCTTTAAAAAGCATGTTTTCCTGCCAATTGCTCCTTCTGAAAGTGTGCACTGTGTGCATTTTGATACATTTGAAAAAGCTGCATGCAGCTTACCATCATGCAAACACAGTAAAACAAGTGCATTAGTTTGCACGATGCTAAGCAGCGTGCACTTTTTTCAAATGTATCTGAAAATAACTTAACAACCAATGCAATTCCAAGGTTATTTCATTACACTAACATTTTATATGCATATACATGAAAAGAGACATGGAAGAGCACTCTGATCATATAGCCCAGGTTGGTATGATCCTGACCCTGAGTAGCATCCTGCCCTCACAAAGAATGATACCACGGTATAAAGAAAAAATTCTTAATTTCAACAATTGGCTAAGTTTCTGGTGTCATTCAAAGGGGATCTAGTGTCTGTCCGTCTGGGGTGACATGCTCGACAAGCCACGCTGCTTCACTAGAGACGGCTTGCACTTGTCACCCTTAGGCTTTCGAATACTGGCCAAGGCTCTTGCCACCTCCATAGTGCCTTTTTTAGACAAGGCTCAAAAGACAAACCTACCACCGTAAATAGCACAAGTAACAAAAAACTGAGGGTAGTGCTACTCAATGCCAGAAGTCTGAACCTCAAAATGCATGCACTCGAGGCACTCCTCAGTATGGAGGAAATTGATATATGTGCAGTAACAGAAACCTGGTTTAAGGCTCCAGAGAGCACCACAGCACTACCAGGCTACAACTCATACCATACATTTTGGCCACAGAACCCAAACCAAAATACAAAAGGCAGGGGCGTATCCATATTCATCAAGGATACCCACATCTCCAGGTTAGCGGCACAGCACGATGCTTCAGAGATCATCCACATGCAACTAACAATAGGCAAAACTGCAATTTAAATTGTAGCTTGCTACAGATCACCCACCATGTCTCAGGACCACCATTCCACATTCCTGGAAACACTGGGAAACATAAAGGTCCTACCAAACACCCTAATATCGGGTGATTTCAATTATCCAAACATTAACTGGGAGAACTACTCAAGTACTAACTCCCTTGCCCAACATTTCCTAGAATTTATAAACTCAAATGCCCTGGTTCAACTGGTCAACACTCCCACCAGAGATGACAACATATTGGACCTGGTCATCACCAACATGGGCGACTGGTGTTCCACACCAGAGGTCAACCCCTTGCTTGTTAGATCTGACCATAAACAAATCACTTTGGATATCTACATTCTGCCCCCACCCCGGACAAGAAAACCACCATGAAAAACTTTTCAAAAGCAAACTTCATGTTACTTAAGACTGAGGTGGAAAGTTTCAAAACCCCCATGCTGAAGGATAATGCTGTCCAAGCTGCAAAATTCTTTACTAATGCATTCTACAGGCACCTACAAGAATGCATGGATCATGCCATCCCAAGCAAAACCAAGACTCACTCCACCAAGAAAAGTAAACCAGTCTGGTAGACTCCTGCCATAAACAAGATATACAATAGAAGGAGGAAACTAGTACAGAAAAGAGTAAAATCCCAAGAAGGGAAGACATCCCTGATCAGTATCAGCATGAAAATACGATCCCTCATAAAATCATCCAAGGCGAGCTTTGAAAGAAAAATTGCCAAGGACTCCAAAGATAACCACAAGGCATTCTTTAGCTATGTCAAGAATCTAAGTAGCAATGCTCAGATCTGCTTGGAGTTAGTGCAGAATGGCACAAAATACACTGAACCGACTGATATCGCCAACATCCTAGCAGACAGGTTCAGTGCAAACTTCACCCCCCCTCTCATCCCCAAGAGGGCCCATAACCATACCAGAAGAATGTAGAGTCCCTGAAATCACAGACACTCAGGTTAAAACAGCCCTCTCCAAAGCCAAAAACACAGCATCAATGGGACCGGACAGTGTCCCAGGCTGCATCCTACACGTGCTCAAATACAAACTAACCCCTCACCTAAACATACTGTTCAAACTCAGCCTCTCCACAGGCTACGTACCCATAGAGTGGTGCACAGCAGCGGTTATTCTGCTCCACAAAGGTGGAGCCACAACAGACCCCGGGAACTATTGCCCTATAAGCCTGACTAGCTTGGTCTGCAAGGCTATGGAGTGCATCATCATGGAACTCATTAACAGAGACATTGGGAACCTCCAAACACTGGACCCTACCCTGTTCAGCTTTGTTAAGGGCAGATCATGCCTCCTAAACCTTGTGGACTTCTTTGAGACAGTTACCAGGACTATAGATGAGGAAAAGGTGGTACACACAGCCTACCTAGATCTCGCAAAGGCCTTTGGCACCATTCCCCATTCTGGTATTATAGACAAGCTCACCAGCCTGAACATAAACCAGCCTGAACATAAACCCCTATGTCACAAGATGGGTTGCCAACTGGCTCATGGACAGAACCCACATGGTGAGAGTTGCGGGAGCTAGGTCCGACTCTAAATTGGTTACAAGTGGAGTTCCCCAGGGCTCAGTCCTAGGACCCCTCCTGTTCGGCATATACTTCTCAGAGGTATAGGCAAGCACAGGAGGACTATGGCTGACCAAGTTCGCAGACGACTGCAAATAAGGGGCTATAATTGACTCTCCAGCTGACACAGACATCCTCCAAAAGGGTCTCACTGAGATGGATACCTGGTGTCAAAATCATGGCCTCAAGCTAAATGCCAAAAAGTGCATAGTCATCCCCTTTGGAAAAAACAAAGTACTCACAAACTTCCACATAGGTGGTAGTCCCCTAAATACAGAAGACGTAATAAGGGATCTGGGGACCCAGGTAGATAGTAATCTCACCTTTGATAATCACATTGCCAAAGTGGTTAGAAAATCCTTCTACGTGGCCCACCTAATCACAAAGGGTTCGCATCCAGATCAAAATAGGTCATTGCGCCCCTCTACTCATCACTCATCAGACCCATCATAGAGTACAACGCCCCATTTGGGATGTACCTTATAAGACACCTGCAACAGCTGGAAAGACCACAGAAGTACCTCACCAAGAGGATCACTGGCCACAAACAGATGCCCTATGCAGCTCGACTGAAAAAATTACAGCTGTACTCAGTTGCATACCGCCTACTCAGAGGTGATCTCTGCCTGACATACAAGGCCATGTCCAACCCAGAATTGATGGACATGCTCCACCTAAAAAAAACCTTATCCCCGTGAGCCACATGCTCTAGGGATCTAAACCTCACCATAACAATAAATAGGACATGCTGGAGGGATAGATTCCTGTCCCAGAGACTTTCCATCCTTTGGAACAAGATCCCGATCTACATTAGGCAGAGCTCCTTGCTAGCATTCTTCAAAAGAAATCTTGACGAGTGGATGGGAAACAGAAAGTTTACCTCGGGGATCACTTCAGTGGCTCTGCTGGACAGAGGCACAGGGAACTAATCTAAGGGGGCGGCGAAGCCAACACATTCTGGCTAGGCTTATAAATGCCTTTGGGCAGATAGCCTAGTACCTACCTATGAACCTATGAACCTATAAGCTGCAATGTCACAACACTATAAATAAAGTTTGCATACACCAGCTAAACCCCAGGATCATCTACACTGCAGTCCAACAGTCTACACATGTTGCCACAAGATATGTTACCTGTAGTCCATATTTTACCATACATGTTTAATTAGATGGTATGCATGTAGTGCAGCCTCACATACTGGGTTTGTAATATGCCCAGCAGTGCTGAACCATAGCAATTAAAAGCATTTGGCTTCTATTTTTAGATCTCTGCATCATGTCTGATACATGGGTGGTCCCATTGCTCAAACAAGGTAAGCATTGCTTACCATGAAAACATGGTATAAATAAAAACAAAAGGAAAAGGAGGAAAAAACTAGTTCTGGCAGTCTTTCCATGGGTATATGGTTTTGGCTGCTATTTTTCCAGTGTTCCTCGTAAAATTTGTGGTTTTGAAATAATCATTCGGGATGGATGGTACTAAACACAGACAGATGATTTCATGTAGGTCTGGGAAATTAGGAGGTATGTGGGATGGACGCCATTGCTCTCCTGTACCTGGATTCATTATCTGTGTTGTTCTACAAGGGTTTTGCGGCCAATGCTACTGAGGCACACCGGGAAACCCCACTAAGGTGCAACGTACAACATTAATATGCAATGTGGACTGCCAAGAGCTCATCATGGCCATGTACACAGATACACTCTATGTAGGCTCTACACAGACCCTACACAGAGTGTATTGAATCCTGCAATGTTTTTTGTTTAATGTCAGCACATTCATGTGTTGCTTTCCTTTTCAGAAATTGAACAGCAAGGTTTGTATGCTTAGTGACAAATGACATGTGGATGAAACAAAATTGCCACAGAGGAATTCTTAACACCCTTGTGACACTCCATGTATGCTAAGTCATTACACCATATGATTGTGGAACAGACCCTTTGAAATAAAAGGGATGGGGGAGATGTCTCCCACTGTAAATGTGCACATCATAACTGTGGTTGATGCCATTAATGCATTACAGTATAAGGTAACACAATGCTAACAGTTATGTAATGTTTATTTTGAACACCTGAGCATTTGCCTACAGAAAATACATGATATTGTAGAGAATGAATGAGCCAAACTAGAAGTGGTATTTCAAGACATTTTATCATACTGTTGATGCAATGAATATGTGTGCCTGTAACTGCTGTAGTGAGGTAATAACATACAGAATGTTGTCTCTTTTCCTCATGCCAGAGGAGAATGCTTGCTACAAACACTACGTAAGGAAAAGTTAATCACATGCCATCATTACTCTGAATAAAAGCATTAATATCTGAGAAATTGTTATAGCAAGTATGTTTGACAGCAGTGTTAGCAACACGCACAGTCACAATAAGATTGACACAATGTAGTCTAAGCAGTAATGACCAGATTTGAACTAATTAAGATCACAAGCTAGAGATTAGTGCTTGAATCTAAAGTTCAGCATGACACATTCCCGTGCATAGATGAATGCATGACTTTGCAATTTTTATTAGTGGGATGTTTATGCTAAAAAAACGGTCAAAAGGCAAACTAACACTGTGCAGCTACACATCAAGTTATTAGAGTAAAAGACACATGTGATCGACAGACCTTGATGCTTTGACATAGACAGCCTGCATCTCTCAACCCTGGGATTCCGGGTACTGACTAAGCCTCTTGCCAGCTCTATAGTGGCTTTTTAGGCAATGTTCCAAAGACAAAAATTCCACTGTAATAGCTACAAACCAATGCAATCTGAGGGTCATGCTGCTCAATGCTAAAAATCTAAATCTCCAGATGCACTCACTCAAAGCTCTCCTCAAAATGGAGAGTGTTGACATCTGTGCTGTAATGGAGACCTGATTTAAAGAGGCAGAAAGCAACCCTGTGCTCCCAGGCTACAACTCATTCCATAACTTCCAGCCCCAGAATGCAGCAGGATGCTCCAATGGTGGTGGTGTCTCCATATTCTTTAAGGATACACACACCTCTAGACTGGTAGCTGAGCATAATCCATCTGAGATATTTCAGGTACAACTAACACTGGGTAAGACGGCGATACAAGTCATAGCCTGCTACAGAACCCAAACATGTCCCTAGATTCACACGCCAACTTCCTAAGCACCCTGGAATCTATTAAGGTCCAACCCAATACTCTTATATTGGGTGACCTCAACTACCCTTCCATCAACTGGGAAAACTATTCAAGTACCAATGTACAGGCCCAACACTTTCTGGAATTTATCAGTTTCAATGCCCTGGACCAGCTCATTCTGACCCCCACCAGAGGAAGCAACATCCTCGACCTGGTTATTACCAACATGGGAGACCATTGCTCCACACCTATAGTCAATTCCTCCCTGGTTAAATCTGAGCACCATGGAAATCTCCATCTCATGTACATGACCACCCCCCACTAAGGTGACCACCCTGAAAAACTTTTCTAAAGCCGACTTTGGGCTCCTAAACACAAAGGTGGCTAACTTCTCGGCACCCATGACAATGGAAAATAGCTGCATGACTGCCAAATCATACACCAATGCACTGTACAAGCATGTACAGAAATGCATGGACCTTGCCATGCCAAATAGAACTAAGACATTCTCTTCCAATAAAATGAAGCCAATCTGGTGGTCCTCAGTCTTCAATAAACTCTACAACAGAAGGAAGAAACTGTTGCAGAAAATAATGAAGTTACAAGACTGGAAAACCTCCCTTATCAGTCTCATCAAAAAGCTGAGATCCCTTATCAAATCCTCTAAAGCCAGCTATGAAGGCAGAATTTTGGCTGACACCAAAAACAACCTCAAAGCCTTCTATAGCTATATCAAAAACTTCAAAGGCAATACCCAGATTTCCTCTGAGTTATTGCACAATGGCACCTCCTATACTGAGCCAACTGATATAGCCAAAATACTGGCCGACAGATTCAGTGCCAACTTTACCCCTCTCACCCCCCCAAGGGCCCTATCACATTACCAGATGAAAGCCTGGTACCCACCATTTTTGTGGCACTGGTAAAAGCTGCATTGTCCAAAGCCAAGAATACAGCATCCATGGGACCTGATAATATCCCTGGCTGCATCCTACATGAGCTGCAAAATAAACTGGCACCACATATGTGTGCCCTGTTCAATCACAGCCTTACCTCAGGCTATGTCCCTAATGAATGGCACACTGCTACAGTCATCCCACTCCAAAAAGGAGGAGCAACTACAGACCCTAGGAACTATCTCCCCATTAGCCTGACAAGCCTGGTATGCAAAGCTATGGAGCACATCATCATGGACCTGCTTAACAAAGACATAGGTAATCTCCACTCTTGACCCCATAGAGTTTGGCTTTGTCAAAGGGAGATTCTGCCTGCTGAACCTGGTTGACCTCTTCAAAGCAGTCACCAAGGCTACCTCAACCTGGCCAAGGCCTTTGATACCATTCCCCACTCAGGTATCATTGATAAACTCACTAAAGTAGGCATCAATCCTTACATCACTAGGTGGGTTGCAAATTGGCTCACAGACAGGACCAATAGAGTGAAAGTTGCGGATTCTAAGTCAGACTGTCAATCAGTCATGAGTGGAGTCCCACAGGCCTCAGTCCTGGGCCCTCTCCTATTTGGCATCTACTTCTCAGAAGTCCAGACCAACACAGAAGGATTCTGGCTGACCAAGTTCACTGATGACTGCAAGCTAGGAGTCATTATCAACTCCGCAAGTAATGCAGCCATCCTACAAAAGGGCCTATCAGAGACCAATGACTGGTGTTGGAACCATGGCTTGAAGCTTAACACCAAAAAATGCATTATCATCCCCTTTGAAAAAACTCATTTCCCACAAATTACCACATTTATGGAATCCCACTGAACACTGAAGGGGCCATAAGAGATCTGGGCACCCAGGTCGACAGCCAACTCACCTTCGAATGCCACATTGCCACTCTGGTCAGAAAGTCCTTCTACATGGCACATCTTATAACCAAAGGTTTTGCATCCAGGGAGAAAGAGGTCATCATCGCTCTCTACTCATCCCTCATTAGACCAGTCATCGAATATAATGCCGCGTTTGGCATGTACTTGACCAGACACCTACAACAGCTGGAAAGGCCACAAAAGTACCTCACAAAAAGAATCCTAGGCCTTAAACACATGTCCTACATGGACAGACACAAGAAACTCAGCTGTTCTCATCTCTTATCGTCTACTTAGAGGTGATCTCTGCTTGACTTACAAAGCCATGTCTGACCCAGCCCAACTTGAAATGCTACACCTAAATAAATCCCAATCCCCCCATGCCACATACTCCAGAGATCACAACCTTATTAAAACAATTAACAGAACATGCTGGAGGGACAGGTTCATTTCCCAAAGACTACCCATACTCTGGAATAAGCATACCATTGATGTCAAGCAGACCACCTCACTGGCATTCTTCAAGAGAAATCTTGACGAGTGGATGGGTAACAGAAAGTTCACTCCAGGGATCATTCCAGTTGTACTTCTGCATATGGGCACTGTGAACTAGCATCAGGTGGCACTGTACTTGGGCAATTTTTTTTGGCCTAGGCTTGTAAAGGCTTCAGGGCCATTAGCCAAGTACACACCTATGAACCTATGAACACACATAACTGGACACATACCTCCTACTGATCTAGGTGCATAATCTGCAAAACACTGTTTCAGAGTCACACACCGCAGGAGACGTCAAACTTTAACTGTGAGACATAGCAGTTTTGTAAGCATTGTGTAATCATTGTGTTGCCAGAAATACATTTTTTCTGGGGATGCTAGATTTTGCTATATTAAAACTATGCCGCTTAAAAGGTATCTCATAAGTGGAAGTCTAAATAATGTTGTTTGCGAGGTAGCCAGTTGTATATGAAAGTAATCATAGTCACACTATTTAAGCAAGGATGGATGTGAAAGACCTACCTGTCTAGTCACACAATCTACAGAGCACAGTATCATCAGCCAGTGCCAAAGAAGAATTCTGAGAACAAGTGAGGCATACAGCATCTAAGAAGGGATGACTTTAGCAGTGTATTACCATGAAGATTTGTGTGTAAAAATGATGTTTACAGCCATCTAGCAATGTAAATGCTGCCATTATGAGTGTGTCTAAACCAATCCTGAATCCATTTACAGTCACAGACATACACACACACACACACACACACACGCACGCACGCACGCACGCACGCACACACACACACACACACACACACACACACACACACACACACACACACACACACACACACACACTCTTAGAAGGTAATAATTGATGTATTTGAGCCTCCTACTGATCTAGTTATACATTTCAGAGAACAATGTAAGAAACAACCACAAGAGAAATCTGACTTTCAAAGTATGAAAGCGAACTTAAGGAAGAAGAAATCAATATGTTGCAGAAAAAATGTTGTTTTGAAAAGAGGCATAAGGAGATGGGGACTCTAACTCCCTGTTTCTCTAAGTTCACTTTATTTACATCTTATACACAACCCCCCTGCATATTAAATATAATAATAAATATTGTTCAATCAGTACTGTCCAGAGCACTGAGGAAAGTGCACCAATGCCATTCTCAATTGTGCTAGTAATGGCATTCCAAATTATATTTATCATTTTTTTCTTAAGAAGTGGCCTGCTGTTCACTGTTACTGATCACTGCCAGCCAACGGACAGTAATGCCAAATGGTATGCAAAGAATGAAGGGAAAAGGGTTACATTTTGTAACAAGAATATTAAATGAACATTGCTGCTGTTTCCTCAAATTTGTAATCTAGCAAAAGTAACATTCGTGGATTTTAACCATTCAACCAGTGGATTACGAAAAATAATTTCAGGTTATTCCTTATAATTGCCACAGACAAAGACATATAGTAGCAAGGAGAAAAAGTGTTTAGATGTACTCAAAATATCACATTGCATCAAGTCATACTGAAAGTGCATCAGAAACAAAATAGGAAAGATGTCCTTTTTTATTTGCCAGTAAATGCCTGGATGAGTAGGATATTTGCAAGAGTTATGATACCCAGGAACTCATATAATATTAAACAGAGTGCAAACACTGAGCTGTACTCCTCACTTTATTTAGGGTATCTCATTCCTTTAAGCATGCTTTCCTTAGAGCAATGCTATCTTATTTTATTGCATATGGTATCTGTATCAATGAGTAAGCCACTCCTTTGGTATTTGTATCAATAAGTAAGGCACTCCCTTGGTATATGTATCAATAATAAGGCACTCCCTTGGTATATGTATCAATGAGAAACGCACTCCCTTGGTATATATATCAATGAGTAAGGCGCTCCCTTAGTATATGTATCAATGAGTAAGGCACTCTCTTGGTATCTGTATCAATGAGTAAGGCACTCCCTTGGTATCTGTATCAATGAGTAAGGCACTCCCTTGGTATCTGTATCAATGAGTAAGGCACTCCCTTGGTATCTGTATCAATGAGTAAGACACTCCCTTGGTATCTGTATCAATGAGTAAGACACTCCCTTGGTATCTGTATCAATGAGTAAGGCACTCCTTTGGTATCTGTATCAATGAGTAAGGCACTCCCTTGGTATCTGTATCAATGAGTAAGGCACTCCCTTGGTATCTGTATCAATGAGTAAGACACTCCCTTGGTATCTGTATCAATGAGTAAGGCACTCCCTTGGTATCTGTATCAATGAGTAAGACACTCCCTTGGTATCTGTATCAATGAGTAAGGCACTCCCTTGGTATCTGTATCAATGAGTAAGGCACTCCCTTGGTATCTGTATCAATGAGTAAGGCAGTCCCTTGGTATCTGTATCAATGAGTAAGGCAGTCCCTTGGTATCTGTATCAATGAGTAAGGCACTCCCTTGGTATCTGTATCAATGAGTAAGGCACTCCCTTGGTATCTGTATCAATGAGTAAGGCACTCCCTTGGTATATGTATCAATGAGTAAGGCACGTCCTTGGTATCTGTATCAATGAGTAAGGCACTCCCTTGAATATACACAACATTTCCTAGTAAGAGGCAGGAAATGTGGTCATAAAAACAGCATTTGAATGTTTGGAATGTTTCTCTTACCTTAGTCAATGTACTTGTAAACTTTTTTTTGGTAAAACTCTTCTAACTGCACAACCTCAGTAAGAGTATTTCAAAGAGACGAAACTGTGAAACACTGATTGCTCCTGCAGTTTGAGTATTTATTGACACCTGCAAGCAGTGAAGACCAGATGATCGAAGTTCTGAAACACAGAACATCCTGAATGCAGATCGCCATACAGTGAGGAATGGGAAATTTACCATTCTCTTCACAGTAGTGTGATCTTGTAGTTGGTACATTTAAATAGCAAGGAGTGTGGGGGGCACAGGAGGGCTTGCCCCCTGCAAAAACCTAAAACAGGACTTTATCTCTTTTTAGAATTTTTTTTTGATGTTCGATGTTTCAGAACTTCGATCATCTGGTCTTCAACAATGTGATGATCAATTTTCTGTAACTTCGATCATTTGAAGTGGACCTCTATCTCTCTCTCTCTCTGTATGTATATATATATATATATATATATATATATATATATATATATATATATATATATATATTACTACTGGCATTTTGAATCCGCTTCAGTTGACCGTTTAGAATGTCAACCTGGAATGCTGAATCCGGACTGCGAAAAGTAAACCAAAGTGAAAATGAATACATCGACAACCGTGGTTCAATGTATTTGACATATCAGGAGGTGATGTCAGTCACCTCCTGCTATTCACATTAACATAGCATTAAACTCTACAGTCACATTAACATACCATTAAACTCTACATTCAACAGTGCATTAATTCTACTATTTTGCAGTGGGTCTCTGCCCCCCAGTACCACAGTGTGATTGGCACACAACCCCCTGCATATTAAATAGAATAATAAATATACCAACTCCGAGATTGTACTGCAGTAAGAAAATGGACTAATTACCTGTTTCTCAGTGAACAGTGATGTCCCTGCACAATGTCGAGCCCAAATGCTCGAATGACACTACCCATTCACTGTAGTGTAGTCAATACATTTTGGTTTGACATTCTACCGACTAGAAAACTGCAGGTTGATCACATGCAGGTCGACTGATGCAGTTTCAAGGTTTTCAACGTAAACCTATATATATATATATATATATATATATATATATATATATATATATATATATATATATATATGGGTCTATGTTCACCCATTGACTTAATATTACATTGAACAGCTGACCATCGAATATTAGACATCGAAATTGACTTTTATCGATCATACAAATCTTTGAAAAGAAGTACATCAAATGGCCATAGTTGGCCAACATTAATGAAATGTGAACTACTACTTACTAACCGGTAATGCAGCTATAACAGAACCTGCTCTTTCACCAATTTAGTACAACTTTGGAGTTGGTATATATAATTAGCAGGGGTGTGGGGGGAAAGGATTTGGTGAACACAGACAATACTTATGTGGGAGGATTTGCCCCCCACAGCCCAGCAAATTATATACACCAAATCAGAAGTCTCACTAAATTTGGGAAAGGGCAGGTTCTGTTATAGCTTCACTTCTGGTGAGTAAGTAGTAGGTCACACTTCGTTTATGTTGACCAACTATGGTCATTAGATTTATTTATTTTTGCAAATTTGCCTGTTCAGTAAAAGTCTACTTTGATGTCTTACGTTTCATGTAATAGCAATTTGATGGCTGAGCATAGACCCTATATATATATATATATATATATATATATATATATATATATATATACGTGTGTGTGTGTGTGTGTGCGCGCGTGTGTGTGTGTGTGTGTCTGTGTGTGTGTGTGTTTGTCTGTCAGAGCATCTTTGACTCTCCCAGGTTTTTTTTTTGTTTGTTCATCTGTTTACTTTTTCTTCTTAATACTTATTTATTGATGTCCTTTTAGATAGACTACTGCAACTCTCTGCATAAGATTAAGACATTTTCGTCTTCATGAGAACATTTTTCTGAGTCTCTTCTATACTACAAAAGCAAAGCTATGCTACATTTGATTTGGTTTAGCAATTGCAAACTACTATAAATGTTTTTGAAGCATTTTAACTGAAACTACATTCTTCATAAACAACAGTTTGTTCAGCAAGGTATAGAGGACCATCTTGGAAATTGCAGTAGTTATTCTTGCAATAGGATATTTATTGCAGTGATTGTCAGAGTATCTGAGTACTTCTGTCTCTTCAAGAGATGTTTCTGGTTGGTTCTGTTATTTCATTTGCTGTAACTAATTACAGTTTATTGTGTAGCCATTCTCTGCACCATGCCAGCATAGTTGTAGGGGAATATGGGTAGTGAATGCCTTTTCATTTTTTCAGTCAGTACTCCCAATCTGTTACCCTAGTTGACAATTGACTTGATTGATCCAAGGGCAGCATTAACTTTTGGTTATCTTCTTTCGATGGGTCTATATTATATGAATGAACGTTTATATAATCGATCGCTCGCTGCACCCCCCACACCCCCTGCTAAATATATATTCCAACTCTGAAATAGCACTACAGTGAGGAAAGGGCAAATACTCCAATCTTCAGTGTACTGCAATCCCACAGCACACATCTCGATTTCCGGGATTTTGTGTTCATATGATATAGACCACTTTTGATCACTCTGTTTAGATTATTACTGCTCTAGGATAATCATCATACTATGTGTCACTAAGTTGACATTATTCTGCTAGTATTTCTGCAGCAATCTCTTAGCTTTCTTGTATTCTTAGCAAGATAACTCTCAAAGCACTGGCAATATGGAGAGTCAACAAACTTACTCGCCCTCCACTGCCAGCATCGTAGCACTTGGTATCCTAATGCATCATGATAACTGCCTTATGCTCACCGATAATAAAATCATACTTAATACAGGAAATTCTCTCTCCAGTGGTATGCAAATAGCTAGGTAATATGAAGGCATCACTCTCACAATTTATATGCAGTGAGCATTATATATTCACACTCTTACCTCAACCACTACTGCATTCTCAAAAAGAAAAAAAAAAAACACTAGGTTGTTTTATGTTGATGTAAGGAAATCTTTGTCAAAGCCTCCTATAACTTGTAAGAACAAGCTTCAACAGACGTACAACAGCTCACCTTTTCCGTACACTCCTACATCAATAGGTTACCAACAGCCAGTTCATTCCAAATTTAAAACTCATAAAGCTAGCTTCTGACAAAAGTATTTTAGTGACTGGTGACACAATTATTAGGCAGACATTTTCCACTTTCTAGGCTGGCCAAAGACAAAGGGCCGGATTCATGAATGGCCGAATTCCATGCAGGAACAGTATAGCTGCTCCTGCATGCAATATGGCCACTGTACGATCCAGTATAGGGCCGTTTTCGCATGCACGAGCGGCCCTATACTGTTCCTGCATGGAATTCCATTCAGTATGCATATCACCTCATTTACTGGTGAAAACCATGCAAATGAGGTGATTTTGCTTTCCAGGAAGCTGAATGGATTCTGTACAGGAACAGTGTCAGTGCAAAAATGTATTCGGCTAGTAGCCGAATGCATTTTTGCATCTGACAAAACGGAGCCATAACAACTCGTGAAAAGCATGTATTATGTTGAACAGACAAGCTAATGGCCAAATATAAGGCCATTGGCATTAAAAGCAACATAACTTTTTAAAAAATAAAACTTTTATTTTTTTTTTTAGCCAATCTCGGCCGTTTAAGCTAAGGGCAGCGGCGGCAGCGCGCAAACATGGGGGTGCCAAAAATAAAACAAAAAGGGAAAAACTGCCATTTAACATAAATCTGCATTTTGCCAATACTGTCAATGACAGGCAGAATGTAAACAAGACAAGAAAGCACTGGTTGCCAAGGAGAAAGGGTGTGCTTGGGAATTGTAACTATGGACCTGCACACTGGGGTATGCAAATGAAGGGACATATACTAAATCACAGATTTCTTCCTACAGGCATCCCTGCACCTCACCGTGCAGGTGCAGGAATAGGGTACCATGTAGGCAGGACAAGAGGATGACTTCAATAGGGGGTGTGTCATGCTTGGTGAAAACTTATTGGAGCCCTGTGGCACGTGTTTGCTTGCTCTTATCTAAGCAGAGCTAAGGAAGGGTGTGCGTGTCTGACATTGTTGAGCACTGTTTCCCTTGCTTAAACAGAAGTGTGTGCTACGCACCGGGTTTTAAACAAACAAAAAAAAAAACAAAAAAAAAAAAACAGGAAATAGCAGCTCTGTTCACATCTGAGCAGTGGGTATGCACGGCACACCTTGGGGCTTAAGCAGGAAGGCAATGGGAAGGGAAAACTGCATTAAGAAGGCAATCAAGGAGAACTAGCATAGCTGGCAGGTGAAATGTATCAGAATCAGCCAATTACACATGTAGCAGCCCAGCCCAGCACACTACTATAAACTATGCAAACCCCTTTCACTCTGGTGTTTCCCAAAAACTCTACACCACTAGTGTATACAGACAGGAAAATTTTACCTGATAAAACTAACACAATGTTAGGGGCTGCTGTCACTCTCATACATCAATATGTGCAAGAGGCTGAGGGTGGTGAGGATGGGAATGCTGACAACCATCCCACAGTGAGGAGAAGAAGAAGAGTGTATAGACCAAGAGTGTATAGACCCAGGGTAATCTACCAGGGGCTACATGAGTTGGAGATAATGGAGCACCATAGGGTGTACAGGGACATTCTACAGCAAATTGTTGAGCTGTGCCAGCCCCGCCTCACACGCAGAACCAACAGAGAGAAACCAATCTCAGTGGATACCAAGGTATGTGTAGGCTTAAGAATACTAACCACAGGTACCTTCCAATGGGCAACTGGGGATATCATGGGGATCTCACAGGCATCAACATCCAAGGTACTTCACCATTTCCTGGATGCCATGTCAGCACATGCCGGTGAGCACTTATATTTCCTCAACACCCATGAGGCGTTGACCAGCAATATGCGTCTCTTCCACCAAATATCAGAGTACCCTGAGGTAGTGAGTGCTATAGACTGCATATACATACACATCAAAGCACCACCCAATGATCGGGGTAAGGTCTACATAAACTGCAAGGGCTACCGCTCCATCAGTTGCCAGGTCGTGTACGATGCCCAGGGCATTATCTTGAATGTGTGTGCTGGCAGCACTAGAAGCTATCAGGACTCCTACATCTGGCATATGACACAGCTGTACCAGTTATTTGCCAGTGGGGTATCGCATATGGCCTCCTAGTGGAGAATGCTGGCTATGCACTGGAGCTATGGCTGATGACACCCCTCAGAAATGCACACACACCTGAACAAGAACTCCATAATAAGGCACACGCACAAACCGGAATCATAATAGAGCGTGTGTTTAGGATGCTCAAGTCATGGTTCCACTGTCTGGACATATCTGGTGGAGCCTTGCAGTACTCTCCAGCTATATATACACAAATATTCATAGTATGTGCCATGCTACACAATATGATACTGCAGAAACAGCTGCAGCTGGAACAGCACGGGGCAAGGCCACACAGCCCCCCACCATTGCCAAGGCCATCACAGGCGCAGAGGGACTCAGAGGAAGAACTACCTGAGCCTGCCCATGTAGGCAGAAGGAGGTGTGCCCAGTATGCCCAAGCCTTGGCAAAGAGGCAACGCATAGCACATATACTGACATGGTAGGGACCCAGGGAATGACACCTCTCTCTGAATCACACATACAGTAAAAGGGATGCCAAACATGACACTGTCTGTGCTTTACCATGTATAAGGAGTGTACTATGTGCATCCAACATAGTCAGCCATCCTGCACTATCCTCAATACTGGCCCAGCCACAAGGTAAGTCACTCTTCCTATCAGTTACTGAATGGAGTTGGATGTTCTGATAGTTGTATCTATGGTATAGACACGAGCATGCAAAGGAAGCGAGTGGCTGAATGGGATGGCAGCAGATAGTGGACACCTATATGGGCAGCATGAAATCCATAAAAAATACTGGTGTCAACATACTAGGCACTACTAGACAAGGTGACAAATCCCACTGCAGTACATGTGATGGCCCAAATGTGTGTACATAGGACACATGCATGCATGTTAGTGAGGCTCACCTACCCAATACCAGCCTCAGCCAGCAGGACAGGTGTAGATGACCATAACGAAAGGCTGTGCTAAGGCCTCCAATTGATGGCAATGGTGAACAGCCCCCTCCAGACCTACACAGAGAGACTACAACAGGTCTGGCAGTTGTATGTTAGTTCTAAAGGGTAAGAAGTTTGAAACTGAAATGTAGGTCAATAAACATAAGATCTGTACTCTACTGAAATGCCTCTAGTCTGCATGATAGGTCAGAATACAAAATGAAATGGAAGCCAACAGAGTACCTGAAATATCAGTACAGTCATAGCAAATATCAAAGTTTTCAGGTGTGCCCCCCCTCCCCACACAATCCTATGTCGAAATTCAGTAACATGTAAGTATGAGGAGTAATATCAGTGGAGCACAGATTATCCAAGCTGGCCCAATCTACAGGATAGATTGTTGCATGTGTACAATATGCAGGGGTCTGTGTGTTAGGTTGTTGTGTGTTCAATATTGTCTGGAAGTGGTCAACATGTAGGCATGGGGGGTTGTGTCTTGGTGGCCTATGGGCAGTACTGTGCTTGACAGTGCCATGTTCCAACAACTGCAGTGCCAACTACAATGCTTCTCAGCAATATCCATGTCAGCAGTCATCCATACTCACTGTCCTGACATCAATATCTGTCACTGTCTGAAAGATGGACATGCCAAGAAAGTGAGCCCATACATACACACAGTACACAGGTGTAAGTACCCTAGACAGAGTGCATAAAATGTAACTGCACACACCTTTGGAATTGTACATACAGATTAGCAGCACATTAGTTGCCTGTGTTGTATGCAATACTGATGTAGTCAGGCCAAACACTGGCAGACCATAAAAGGCACAGTTATGAAGTAATGAGAGACTGCCTATGTCCCTGCACAAGGCAGCATAAGGGGAATGTTCCAGGTATATCTGTGAGTCAGCTGCAAGTAGCTTCTGCATCACACGTACTCAGCTCACCTTACCATCAGCCACAGGTTTATCACAGGTCTTAGCCTTGCGGTTGTGAATGAGTACAGTATGACCCCACTTCTGTATGGGAATACCCACAGAATGCAGCATGCTGAAGAGGTGTCCTATGCAGGTGTGTCACTAGCTGAAAGCAGCACCCTACCTGCATCCAGATCAATGGGTCAGTATGTTCAGGAACTATTGCCATTAACACCTCGCACACTTACCCTGTCACCCCAGGGGAATCCACTGGCTCGCAGCCTAGAAATGTAGAAGTGACAGAATGCACTGGCCTGATACATATGGCCTGCGTCACTACCAAATGGCCTACAGTCCTCTGTCAAAGGCCTGTGCCTCACCCATAGTGCCAATGTATGGTATCTCATGGGGTCCCAACTAACAATCCAATACAGTCAACAGAACATAAATGCAAGACCATGTTGTCAAGTTCTAATAGCATGCCCCCATGTCCTACTGCATGAACTGTGGACCAATCCATAAATACTGCTGGGATGAAGGGCCAACTATAGGGATACTTCTCAGATATCACTCGCATAATGTTAGGAAGAGGATAGAATAACAGAGTGGGGGGGTGTATACGCATGGACGACATGGAGTGTATGAAGTCTGAAATGCTGATATATGCCCATACTACCCCTGCCTGCAAACCCAGTAATGGGTGGCTGCAAACCTGCTTGTAAACCACAATGTGAACGGGAACTAACCAGATATACGAGCCCTGCCTCTGGGTAACCTGGGTGAATCTGTACAGCTGAGAGGTATGGCCACAGCAGGATATGGCCATTCTGTTAAGTTGACATATATACAAGAAGGGGATCCTCAGCCACCATAGTAACAAGGTGCAGGATCATTTACACAGACCCATCAGCAACTGTCTGTAGCTATCCCTCCAGAATGGCAGGAGTGTGCAAGAATGTGTAGGATGCGGACCACAATACTGGATTCAGCTTCATTCATCTTGTATTTCCCAGTAAATAACTGTGAAAAAACTATTATATCTGTCAGTAGTTGATGACATAATACATCACAGTGTAAAACATTACATATGTCTGAATATCTCTGCTAACACCAACCATGTAACACAAGCAAGCACAGACAGCAATAGTTACAGTATCCCCCTATCTGTCACCCATTTTGACTCCATATTGTAAAGCTATCTACAGATATCCTGCAGAAACAGGTTGCTATCTGTAGGTGTAGAACACCAAACCTTGGAATGGAGTACAACCCTACCTGGAATGGATTCACACACTCAATGCAGAAGGTCATACTGGGCATGCTTCTACACTTAAAGAAATGAAGCCCATGTCTGACAACACAGTGGACTATACATATCTGTCATTCGCAGATTTCTGTGCACACACACCAAATTGAATACCATTTATGCTTCCCATACAAACACTGGATAGGAATACTCACACATATCCAAGACCAACACACTATAATATGTCAAACATACACACACACAGATGTGGAGAAGAGAGAGACAGACAGTGACAGAGAAAATTCCATTATAAGGCCTGTCCCACCCACGACACATCCAATTGGCCGATATCACATGATGTGCTGATGTTAATCACTGTAGTCATTCCTTTTGGTAGTGCTCAGCCCTATAGTGTCTGCGGTGCTTGTGATAACTGTGTAACATGATAGTACAAGTCAGTATTCATGTAGCATTTGTATACTCAGTCCTGTCAAATGTAAACTTGTGTGTGTGTGTGTGTGTGTGTGTGTGTGTGTGTGTGTGTGTGTGTGTGTGTGTGTGTGTGTGTGTGTGTGTGCTTCCAGAGGAAGGATTTATGGCCTATTCACACACACTGCACTTTCCTTTGCCCATTCTAGCACTCCAGCTGATGTCAGTCCCCTTGAAATAAACCGTCGGCCAAGTCTCTGCTCTATAAGATCTGTGGTGCTCATGATAACTGCATAATACTGTAGTGTAGAAAACTAATTAGATAGGAGCTCTAATCCCAGACATACCAACTGTGATTTTGTGTGTGTCTTTGTCATACCAACTGTGATTGTGTGTCTGGCCATTCACACTCACTACACCTGCCATTGCCCTACTTTAATGCACCTGCTGATGTCAGTCACCTTGAATTAACCCTTTGGCCAAGTCTCAGTTGTATAAGCTATGTGGTGCTTGCAATAACTGGGTAATACTGTAGTGTTGAAAACTAGTTAGGTAGGAGTTTTAATTTTAGTCCTGGAAACTGTGATAATGTGGGTGTTTGTGTGTGTATTGTTGTTGACACCTGAATTTGTGCTCATTTACACTTACTACACTTCCCTTACCCCTTCGTTAGCACTGCAGCTGATGTCACTCACCTTCAAAGATACCTTTGGACAGTTTTCCAACATATAAACTCTGTGGCAGTTGTGATAACTGTGCAATACTGTAGTGTAACAAGCTAGTTAAATAGGAGTTCTAATCCTGGTCCTGATAACTGTGGTAATGTGTTTGTGTGTGAGAATGTGTGTGTCTTTGTTGACACCAGATTTTGTGGTCATTCACACTTACTACACTTCCCTTACCCCTCCTTTAGCACTGCAGCTGATGTCACTCACTTTCAAAGATACCTTTGGACAGGTCTCCAGTATATAAGCTCCATGGCGCTTGTGATAACTGTGTAACACTGTAGTACCAATACATAGCTATGTAGGGTTTTGAAACTCAGTACTGGCAAGTGTGTGATTGTGTAAATAAGATACATTGCAGGGTGGGTTTTGCTACATTTTCATATTGAGGACCCATATGTCCCAATGACACATTACAAGGCCAATAGTTGTCAAACACTGTAGAGGTTGTTGTAGACAATCCACAGCCATACATTTATATATAGGCAACAATTATAGCACCCAGAGACCTCTCTCCACCCACGGATCATACACAAACACACTTGGCTCTTTCTCTCTTCCTTTCTTTCTTTCCCTCTGTCTCTCTCTCCCCCTCTCTGGTAGTTGTGGAAAAATGCATCTGTTTTGCATAGGCAGCAGCTTGACTTTGGTAGGTAATGCTCATGATCAACTGATCGCCTGTGCATGAATTGGAGTCCTCCACTTGCTAATTGCATGTGAAACAGCTGTGGTATCATTCCTATAGCCAATTGCATGGAAACACACTCCTATATGTAAGCACTGCACGTGAGTTTTGGCCCTTCTGCTTCACTGTGAGCAGGACTTCATGAGGGTGTGTGACAAACAACATCACAGAGGTTTGAAATACCTCTTACAACAAACACTGTGGAGACAGGCCAACAAAATGGAGGGGGGGGGGTGTTCCAGACATGGGGACAGAATTGTAAGTAGCGCTGTTCTACATTTGAAGTAATGTTGGTTTAACAGGGTTTGTATGGATATGGCTGTTCTGCATGATTTAAAGTCTGGCATGACAGTGTTATGTGGTTGAGAAAACTTTCACCTGTAGGGCTATCTGCAGACAGGCCAGAGTTTGAAGTCTTAGATTTGGTGTGTTACTCACACATTTTCTGTCTTTATAAATGCCATAGCATAGTCTGATGATTGTAGTCAATAAATGGTAACATCCATGTGTGTTATTGACGTCATATCCCTCAGAAGAGATATTTCACAACAAACCCTGTTATACCAGCAATGTTCTCAGTTTATAACTGCAATATGTCAATATTAGCCTGGTGTTTGTGCCTCTGTCCCCCAAGTCTGTCACCCTTTGTTCATATTTCATGCAGTAAGAGGTGGATATGTACAGTATACCATTATTTACTGACATGATCCCTGATATCAAGCCAGTGATATATCCAACTGCCAGACATGTAATGTACAGGTGGCCTAATAGTTGAGGACAAAACCTGGACATTCTGTTGTAATTTGTACAGTAGTGAGGACTGTGTACTTATGGTGATTTTTGAGTGTCTGTATTATATAAAGCACACTGCAACCTTCATAATATGATAAAACACACACCACACCAGGATAAAGTATACATTCTTTACTGATGTATCCGGTACCTCAGCTTACACCTTCAAAGAATATTTTTTTACATCAGGCAGCCATCTTATATATTATAACATCAATTAATTAAATCATTCATCCCAATTAAACATTTCAATTACTCAATAAATTCATCTTAACATATTCATTAAAGTGCCCATGCTAAATTACCTAATCATGGACATTCTTTCACTAAATTCATACATTTCATTTAATAAAATTTCATGTTTATCAAAATTTCATTTTGATCTAATACCATTAATAGATACCATGTATTTAACTAGCATACTGTATAACAAATATTCAACTAGCATATTATACGAAAAGTGATATTTCAACCATATACAAAATTTCATTGATACTAACTGTGCATATAAGTGGTTGCAAATATCTATGCTGTAAATAAATTGACTATGCTATATATCTCTGAATGAACCCAAACCAATCTATGCCATATGCCTTTTGGTTGGCCCAAATTAAACCACAATGCTGAAAAAAGAAAACCCTGTAGCATAATAATTCACTTGTCTTGCTTACTCATTATGCTCGAACAGCTGTCTGACCGTCTTATAAATTGTGAACATTTAAATCCAATTCCATATTTAGCCCCCTGGGATACAGAGTCTTGAAATTAATAATGCACTTGGTTTCCAATAAAGTTAGATTACCAATTAACTCATCCCCTCTCTGCTGTTTTGGTTTGGCTAACACACTGAAAAACAAGGACTTATCTGAGCCTTCATGGGCCCGAATGAAATGCTCCACCATGGGACTTTCCATCCTGCCTATTTAAATGTCACCATGTGCTCCATGATTCTTTTCTTCACAGCTCTTTTTGTTTGACCTGTGTACTACTTGATTGTGGTACATCCGCATCCTATGATGCATATCACACCCCCTGATTCACAGTTATACATGTCCTTGGCTTTATAAATTTTGCCATTGATATTAACCCCATCCAAATTTTTAATTTTCTTACATATGATACACTTCCAACAGGGAAAACTTCACTTCCTGCCATGTTTGCTTTCCAATTTACCTATGGATAGCAATAATTTCAATTGTTTTGACCTACTGCAAGAAAAAGTAACTCTGTCAGGAAAAATCCTTCCAAATTTTTCATCACTAAGGATGATGTGCCAATACCTATTAACCAAATCTCTCAGTGTATCTGAAAATGGGGAGTATTTATTAACAAAAAATAAGGGTTCCTGTGCTTCACCCTTCGTCCTAAAGTATATCTTGTCTCTATTTGTTCTGTCTTCTCCAACTACTTGACTGTGTGTTAGCCCCAACTTCCTTTTGACTCTGTTTTCCACTGTGGTCAAAACGTCCTCTTGATATCCCCTTCTTAACAATTTGTCCCTGACCTTTCTGAATTCATGCACTAAATCATCTTTCTTTGAGATATTGTTCGCAATACGCAAATATTCTCTGATGCCAAGAAATGGGGGGGCATGCATACTATCAGCAGTCAGACAATTATTAACTGCTGTGTTCTTAACATAAGGTTTGAAAGCCACTGTGGAATTCTCATCCACAAAACATTCCAGATCCAAATATTGTATAGCAATTCTACTGGTATTAAAGGTATACCCAAGACCAAAATTGTTATCCTGCAGTGTGTGTATAAAATCCCCAAATTCATCCATCTCCCCTCTACAGATGAAAATGAGGCCGTCTATGTATCTTTTAAATATTAGAACCCTACTTTTATAAAATTCCGTATTATACATGTTGACTTTTTCAAAATAATCCATAAACAAAACTGCGTATGAAGGGGCATAAGATGCCCACATTGCTGTCCCTTCCATCTGCAGGAAAAAATTGTTGTTAAACGTAAAACAGTTATAAGTTAAAGAAAACTCTAACAAACAAATAAAAAAATCAGTCCACAGACCTTCCCCCAACATACCTTTTGCTGCCTTCAATCCCCATTCAAGCTTTATGTTAGTATATAAAGATTTTACATCAACACTGGCCCGGTAAAAATCATGGGACCACTTCATGCCCCCTATCAAATCGGCCAAGTCTTTCCCATTCTTAATATGGGGAGTAACTCTGCTCAAATGACTTTTCAGATGACAATACAGGAATATACCTACATTCTGCAGGAAAGCTCCTTTACCCGACACTATAGGTCTAACAGGCAAGTTTTCAATGTTTTAATGCAACTGGGGTATCACTTTAAAGATTGCATCTTTGGGGTTTCTGATATAAAGTTTACTACCATCTGTTGAGCTCAAAATGCCCAACCCCCCCTCTAATATTTCTAATAGGATGCTGTTGAATTCCATAACAGGGTTATATGTTAGTTTTTCATATACTGTGGTATCTTCCAGCAATGCATAGGCCATCCCATTATATTGTGTCTTACTCATAACCACCCATTTTCTGCCTTTATCCGCCTGAGTGAAGATGTAATTATCACTACTAAGTCTTAACTATTGTAAAGCATCCCACTGAATTTTGGTTAGATTAAATGCCCTGAAATGTTCCATAAATATGTTGTATTCCCTTTCAACATGCTTACGTAAAACAGTTTAAAAAAAACGAATCACTTGTCGACATTTTTGCTGGCATGGAACTGCTCTTATATGGTACTTGCGACATTGTCAGCTTACCGTATCCAGTAACAAACTCGTACCCTCGTTCACAATGGCTTCTCCCCTACCATCTTCTTCACATAAAGAAGATCTTTCATAATTATACATGGACATGTTAAGCAACAAATCATCTTCATTCTCACTTTCTGACTCACTGACACCCCCCCCCCCACCTCATGAATTGCAACATTAATATTGGCATCAGTGTTGTGCGTTTCAATTTTTTTAAACAAATGTTGCCTATTATTGAATAATATTTTTAAATGCAGTTTGTGACAAAACCTGACAAATTCCAAAATCAATTCAGAAAGACTGGGACAATATGTGGGGATGTATTTAGCCCCTTTATCCAATAAAGCTATAACATTACAGTCCAAATCCAAACAAGACAAATTTGCCACATTCAAACTGTCCACATTGGTATTAAGTCCTAGGTTCAAAACAGCTGCTTCACATTCCTTACAGCATTCCAAAGACATGCATCTGGAGCATTTCTCCACGGGCCTCCGCTGAAAACAGGATCTGTGGAACCTAGTCGGACTTTCCCGGACAACAAATGTTAAATAAATTAAATAAATAAAAAATAAAATAAATAAATCATGAATAACTTGATCCCCTTCAGTTCCTCCTCCTTCTGCCACTATTACTGTGGCCAAATTAGTTTCCCTCATTCTGTTTGCTGCCATTGCCATTGGAACCCCCTGCCATCTGTGGCCATGACCCCTGCCGATTTCTGAGTTCTCCCTCCTGGAACCTGATGCCACCGACTCCTCAGTGAGCTCCTCAAATGACACGCTTCTTTTGCTGCTGTTTGAAGCCAACTCTCCTGAGGATACAGAAGAGTCACAAAAATCCTGATTCCTGTTGCCCAATCGCCTGACCCTTTGCCTGCCCCTTGAATCCTTCTGCTGCCAAGTGAAAATCAGGTTATTCCTACAGTCAATCATATCTCTCTGCAACTTTCCTTTCTTCTGAACAGTTACAGCTTCCTCTACTTTATCCACTTTTTCCTTTACTTCCTTAACCTTGGATTCAAAAATGACATTAGGTATTTTCTCCGCCAGGTTGGTTTGAGTCTGGAGAATCTCTGCTCTAAGCTTTGCTTGCTGTCTCATGTTCCATTTAACGAGGACGCTCAACCAAACCTTGGTGCAAGCGAATGAGGTGACGTTCCACTCATTCAGCAAATCATTCTCATCATCCTCAAAATCATAGGCAGGCAGATTATTAATCCTGAGGCCCCTGGGGGTAATGTCCAACACAAGGTACTTTTCAAGCAATTTGATATCATAATACAGCATTACCTCCTTGGTAAATAACCTCTCCATTTTTGAAAAATCAATGTCATTTGGGCTCTCTTCCCCCATCATTAAGGGATCATCCTCTACTATTCTAGAGTCTCATTCTCTCCAAATATCCACACATGTAAAATGGGACCCATCTGCTGCCAAATTATCCACTCCAATACCACTCCACTATGAAAAGCACACTGGAACCTTCATAATATGATAAAACACACACCTCACCAGGATAAAGTATAAATTCTTTACTGATGTATCCGGTACCTTGGCTTACGCCTTCAAGGAATAATTTTTTACATCAAGCAGGCATCTTATATATTATAACATCAATTAATTAAATCATTCATCCCAATTAAACATTTAAATTACTCAATAAATTCATCTTAACATATTCATTAATGTGTTTAATTGGGATGAATGATTTAATTAATTGATGTTATAATATATAAGATGGCTGCTTGATGTAAAAAAATATTCCTTGAAGGCATATGCCGAGGTACCGGTTACATCAATAAAGAATTTATACTTTATCCTGATGTAGTGTGTCTGTATTATGTAACAAAGCAATGTATTGTGATTATGTTATTTGGCCTGTGTACAGACTGTGGTAGATGTCAGTGTTCTTAGTCTTGTTCTATCTGACGTTGCATTCTGCTCCAATTTCTGATACCCTATCAGCCTATATGTTTGTAGGGTCAGACTGAGACATGTCCCATACCACAGTCAGACATCAGACTACACTATGAATTGGGCCAGTATATGTAGGGTTATTGTGTGAATGGCAAACATGATGATGACTTTTGTTCACACAGGCCATAGACTGTACTATTACTTAGGCTTACCATTATGTAACTGTGACTGTGTTGAGATTGGATGTTGGTATGCACTTTCACACTGGTGTCTGTTACTCCATGCTGTTACAGGCCTGTAGTGCCTGCTGTATTTACAATTACATGTGTATTCCCCATAAGTAAATTGGGTTAGTGTTGTGGCAGTCTGCCTGTAGTGTAGACAATGCTTGGTGACATGCCTAGCAGCTCAGTGTATTTACCCTAGTGTGATCTTATGTCCAGATATTTGTCAGATGTACTGTTGCCTGGCCAGCATACAGTTGTGTATTTTTGACAAAGCAGTGAGCTGCTGTGAAGATGCATGTCACTAACTAGTGGGAAATTACTTGGGATCTCTGCTCCTCCAGATAATATGTGTTAGGGCAGTCAGGAGGGTGTGAATGCATCAACTGTGTGAGCTTATCTAGTTCAGTATTTCTGATACATCCCCATTTTCATGGCTTTGAACATCCTCTTTGTCAGGCTTGTCCACATTTCTTGCAATAAGGCATTCTGTGTATACCTTCTGACTGACCAGATTGTTTCAGACTGTCCATGTTTATTGCTCAATTTTTTCTGTATTCCACAGGATCATTACTGTGATTTGTGTGGTACTTCACTATGATGATTTTATGATGTCTGTCAGTAACTGATGTTGTACATGTCAGTTTCAGAAGAGCCTTCCTTCACAACATGTATGTTGACACAACCCCTGTCACTGTAACAACATTCTACATTTATAATGGCAACACATGCATTATGTTCCCTTGCACTAAGAGGTTGAGAGTTATGGTGCTGAGGTATGACTCCACTACATGTTATGGGCATATGTTATATATATATATATATATATATATATATATATATATATATATATATATATGTCTATATATATATATATATATATATATATATATATATATATATATATAGAGAGAGAGAGAGATATATATATATATATATATATATATATATATATATATATATTTATATATATATATATAAATATATATATATATATATATATATATATATATATAGAGAGAGAGAGAGAGAGAGACAAAGATATATATGTGTGTGTATGAATATGAATATATATATCTACATATTTATAAATATATATCTATATCCTTTTATGTGTAAACATGAGTGTTGTATATATCTTCTCAGATGTATCCCACCATATTAATCTATGTGTATATTTACATATAAGAACATGACTGATTCAACACTATTTTCACTTACAAGTACTAAACAATTGTACTAGTCAAAGCAGTTGTTTACTACCATTCAGTATGTGTACGGGATAATATATTTGAAAAAAAACAACAGACATCATCACAGCTCCAATGGCTTAGTGGTTAACTGCTGTGACTATAGTATATAGGGTCCTGGGTTCAAGACCTGTGTGGGCTATTTATTTTGTTGTTAGGCAGAACAAGGACTGTTGGATGTAGAGTGGTTAAGGCAGTTTTGAGCAGCTTTAAGCAGGTTTGTGTGGGTTTGCACGACGGTAAACACTGCTAACATATGATTAAATGAATATGTGCTTACACCATGTAGGCTTTGTATACCAGTGCACAAATCTGCTTAGCATTTACATTTCAGCAATATTTACACCTGTTAAGCATAGCTCAGCCCTGGTAACCAGTGATCACATTCCAGTCTGATAAAATAGCAGGGTAATGACATCTTTAATAATTGTATTTAATTCCATGTACATAACATTCTTCTATGTGCTGTCATTACACGATCAAGGGGTGTAAGTATACTGTATGGGACACCTGAGTATACGGGGGTAGTACCACAATCTTTTCTCTTTGTATGTGCTTCATACTTGGGTAGTATCCCAGGTTATATGCAGTCACACTTGCATGTATTGTATCATTACATTACTACTCTTAACAGTGATTTTCCAAGTAAGAGTAGATTGCAGATTGTAGTGCTTGAACCATACACCCCTGCATGCAAAGCTGGACTCTGAGTACTGACTATCATATTCTTGGTGTTTGACCTGTATGTTTTTATGCATCTCCTATTGGATATTGATCTGATATGTTGATATTAACTGTAGACTACTATGTTTTTAGGACATGTCATTGAGGACTGCTGTCATGTAACAATGGCATACATATCAGTTTCAGACATCTATCTGTCAAAACATTCATCCTAATGCATAACTTGTTGGCTAGCTACTTTCTGTCTGTCCTCTGTACAGATGTGCAGATGTCTGGTAATAATCTTGGCTGCTTACAGACAATCTCTGATTGAATGACACATGTTTGCCCAGCTGTCTTATGAATGCTACAGCTAGAAAACCCCATTCTGCATGCCTTGGATACCTCAACCAGACTAGCACAGTCAACAGAACATGTTTGGATACAGGTCCCTAACCCAGACACTGGCCATGTTATGCAATATATGTTCCATATATGTCAATTGGAGCACCTCACTGGCCCTGTTCAAGAGGAAACCAGATTAGTGGATGTTGAATTTAACTGTCACTCTGGGGATCACTCAAGTGGCATCAGCTGACAGATGGCCTGCTGACAAATATCAGGTGGCATGATACCAGTGTTCTCACATGCTCTACTTTCCTCATCTCTCCATGGACATTAGCCTGGTACATACCTAGAAACACCTGCATCTATGGATCTCAGTACTGGCAAATGTGTATGTGTGCATTACTAAGTATAACAGTGTCTGTGTGTTTGTAAACGTGTAGTTGAAAATACTCTGAGGGTCTTCTAACCCACTACACCCCGCATTGCTATACTTAGAAAGGTCTGCTCCTGGAATTCACATGAAATGTGCCGTGTGACACTCTTTGCCCTATGAGCTACCTGGAGCTTGCAATACAGCATAACACTGTTCTACAAATGGGTAGATAGGCATGGGTTACCCTCTGAGTCCTTGCAAATGTGAGTATGTGTGTGTGTGTGTGTGTGTGTGTGTGTGTGTGTGTGTGTGTGTGTGTGTGTGTGTGTGTGTGTGTGTGTGTGAGTGTGCATATGTGTACGAGACAGAATTCTGAGGCCACATTCTCCAAATACACTAAACCTTGTAATACATTATAAGGGATAGTGATGTTGCTGACATTAAGAGAGCTATGACAAAACCCTCACCCTGCTATCCCTGTGGCATGTGCAATAAATGCATATCCCTGGAGTAGCAATAATTAGATAGACAAGGGTTTGTATTGCAGTCCTGTTCAATGTGTGATTGTGGGTATGTCAGAGCATTATCATGGGTTTAAATGAGTACAGTATCCAATGTGGGGTGGGGGTGCTGGGAATACTGTATTTACACCATGGTACCTCCAGTACATGTCCCAAGGTCCACTGTATGAGGACAGCTGACACCATCAACCATACAGGTAACTGATGACACTATCCAGCCCAATGATGCATGTGCTATGTGCAAAAACTCTGTAACAGTATGGACTCACTGACAAGGTAGTCAGCACTGCTAAACCCAGGTCTGTCAAATATGTCTACGACTGTATGTGTTTGTCAGTGTGTATATGACAGTATGTTATATCATGTATTGTCCATTAACACCCAGTACATCTCCCATTACCATACTGTACAAGGCCTGGTGATGTTGTTCCCTTTACAGGAAGCTCGGGACACACCTCACCCTACAAGCTCTGTGGTGTGTGCAATTAAGGCAAAACACATTAGTAGCAATAAGTACCTAGGTAGGGGTTCTTCTCTCAGTGTTGCTAAGTGTGTGTGTATGTGAAGAGATCTATATCAGTTTGCATAAAATATATTTCCCAGGGGGGTCATTTGTCCAAGAACTAACTGGTAAAAGGTAACATTTCAAAGCAATCATCTTATAGAAATTCATTCCATCAAAACTAGTACTAGATGTGTAAGTGCCCTCTTCCCCACTGTACATCTGTACAGTGATACTGGAGTTGGTATATATAGCTGGGTGTGGTTGTTGTGGGCACAGCTACCCACATTGGGGTTATTGTTGTGCAGATCCTTCTGCTTAGTGTGCTGTCATACTGTACAGTTTATGTTAAGAGTCTAAGTAGTTGTTAATCACACTATGTGTGGTTCTATGCCACCACCACACACCCTTCAAAGTGGGTGGCTGTGCCACCCACACCAGCACACCTATGTTTACCAACTCCAGGACTGCACTATATTGGGGAAGAGGACATATACCCTTCCAGTACCATTTTCAATTACATTAAACTGGCGGACTGATTATTTACTGATGTGATGTTTTGGCAAATTGGTCCTGGTGGAATTACATAGGCCAAAATGAGTTCTCTGCAAAATGAAGTACATTTTATGCATTATTTTTATTTAGTTACATTTATTTTCCAGGAAATTCCAACTGGACGTAGGTTCTTTTTTAGTGGATGCCTGGGGAGAAATGCTCCGCAACATGTACATGATAAGTTGTGATACAAAGTTGAAGCAATGGCAAACAACATGACTGGCTTTTGGCATTAATACAGTAACTTGATATTGATTATCAACAATATATACAGTAAATGGTTGCAAATTAAGATAGCTTATTGTTGTTTATAATAAAAGTTGTAACAAAGTTGTCAGACAAATTTTGAAGTACGCAAGTCAACTAGCTTATTCCAAGTGCGGTTAGTAGTAGTTGAAGAATAGTTGGGTTAAGAGTCTAAGTGGAGGAGGGAGAGAGGGGTGGGGGTGTTAGTCTGGATTGGAGTGGCACTGTGGTGACACATTGGCTGTGTCATATCCCGGGTACTGTGATCCATGTGAACAGTGTTCTCTGTGTATTGCATCAACACAAAAGCCTTTGTGTGTGTGTTATTCACAAACATTTGGTGGGTGCCACCCACTACATTTACCATTTTCCACTGTAGAAGAGCTGCTTACATCAGCCCCCATGCACTCACCTGTATACACCCCCTCAGATCTATCAGCCATGTGGCACTTGCAGTAACTGTTATGCAGACCTGTTACTTGTGTTCATCTGTACCTGGGATATGACACAGCCAGGACCTGGGATGTGACACAGCCAATGTGTCACCACAGTGCCACACCCCTTTAGGAAAGGACAGCAGTCCAACATCCCCCTGACACATAGACACCTAGAACACAAACAGAATACATTATGGAGATCACAATCAGCCAGTATTAATAACAGCTATAATACATCATGGCTGGACAGCTACACACCCTGACGTGTAAGCATTAAACATTCCAGCTGACAACATGTTAAACAGCATTACATTGCAAACCTTAGGTTATTCCGCTCCACAAAGCTGCAGCCACAACAGACCACAGGAACTATCGCCCTATAAGCCTGACTATCTTGGTCTGCAAGGCTATGGAGCACATCATCATGAAACTCATTAACAGTGACACTGGGAACCTCCAAACACTGGACGCTACCCAGTTCGGCTTAGTTAAGGGCAGATCATGCCTTCTAAACCTGGTGGAATTCTTTGAGATAGTTACCAAGGCTATAGATGAGGGAAAGGTGGTACGCACAACCTACCTAGCCTCGCAAAGGCCTTCAACACCATTCCTCATTCTGGTATTATAGACAACCTCACCAGCCTGAACATAAACCCCTACATCACAAGATGGGATGCCAACTGGTTCACGGACAGAACCCACATAGTGAGAGTTGTGAGAGCTAGGTCCAACTCTAAACAGGTTACAAGTGGCGTTCCCCAGGGCTCAGTCCTAGGACCCCTCCTGTTCGGCATATACTTCTCAGAGGTACAGGAGGACTATGGCTGACCAAGTCCACAGATAACTGCAAACTAAGGGCTATAATTGACTCTCCAGCTCTCACAGACATCCTCCAAAAGGGTCTCACTGAGGCGGATACCTGGTGTCAAAATCATGGCCTCAAGCTAAATGTCAAAAACTGCATAGTCATCCCCTTTGGATAAAACAAAGTACCCACAACCCACCACATAGGTGGTAGTCCCCTAAATATGGAAGACGTAATAAGGGATCTGGGGACACAAGTAGATAGTAATCTCACCTTTGATAATCACATTGCCAAAGTGGTTAGAAAATCCTTCTACATGATCCATCTAAACACAAAAGGGTTTGCATCCAGATCAAAAGAGGTCATTGTGTCCCTCTACTCATCACTCATCAGACCCATCATAGAGTACAATGCCCTATTTGGGATGTACCTTAAAAGACACCTGCAACAGCTGGAAAGACCACAGAAGTACCTCACCAAGAGGATCACTGGCCTCAAACAGATGCCCTATGCAGCTCGACTGAAGAAACTCCAGCTGTACTTGGTTACATACTGCCTACTCAGAGGTGATCTCTGCCTGACATACACGGCCATGTCCAACCCAGAATTGATGGACATGCTC
The DNA here is from genome assembly GCF_019279795.1 of Protopterus annectens. Taxonomy (NCBI): domain Eukaryota; kingdom Metazoa; phylum Chordata; order Ceratodontiformes; family Protopteridae; genus Protopterus; species Protopterus annectens. The sequence goes on from NC_056743.1 coordinate 1,657,490,149, forward strand.
CACCTAAAGAAAACCTTATCCCCTTGAGCCACACACTCTAGGGATCAAACCTCACCACAACAATAAATAGGACATGCTGGAGGGATAGATTCCTGTCCCATAAACTTCCCATGCTTTGGAACAAGATTCCAACCTACATTAGGCAGAGCTCCTCACTAACACTCTTGAAAAGAAACCTTGACGAGTGGATGGGAAACAGAAAGTTTACCCCGGGGATCTGCTGGACAGAAGCACAGGGAACTAATCTAAGGGGGCAGCGAAAGCCAACACATTCTGGCTTTGCTTATAAATGCCTTCAGGCAGATAGCTTAGTACCTACCTATGAGCCTATGAACCTAGTACATTCACCCTGTGCATCAGAACCATATTAGCATGTCCCTGCATCAATGGCATGGATGACAGGGATGTGGCATAGGTATCATCATATGCACATGGTGTGGTGTGAGTGTGCCAGAGGCCTAGGCTGAGCCATTTGGTTGACATCATGTGTGTGGATTAGGGGGTTCTTTATTAACTGGCCTCTGCAGATGTGGTGTGTGTAGGTATGGAGGTGCCCTATCTGTGTTGGTGATGTGTGTGTGTGTGTGTGTGTGTGTATGCACACAGTTCTACCATGTGTCTGTCCTATACAGGAGTATGTTGGACAGCTGCAGGCCATACATGGCAGGGTGTACAGTTCACTGTGTCCAGCCATGGACATGGTAACTGCCTGACAGGGGTTTCACGGTTACCACCAGGCAGAAGCCAAGATATGGTATTCTCTCCTGATGATGACAATTGTCCGCTGGATCTGTGTCCCTGTTGGGATGGGCCAGGACCACATGCTCATATCCTGCTGTGTTGTGGTGTGGACAGCACCCTCCCTGCAGTGCTGGTGCTGGTACTGCTGCTACAAAAGTGGCCATGAGATGTTGCATGTCCGCATAGACCTCCACCTGTTGGTCTTGCTGACCTACATCCACGTGGCCGACTCCCTACTCCCACCTCATGCTCTGCCACAGACACCACATGGTCAAGGATTCCCACTATTTCACCCAACTGTCTATCCATGAGATCTGCAAAATAACGGTGGGCATCTGCGAGATCACGGATGTAGTCACGTACAGCAAGAAGAGTAGCCCTCTGCAGCCTCAGACTATTTCTGGTGTAACATTCCATACATGCCTGTGCCTCCATGATGGCCCAAAACATGCATCTGGTGATACCTGCTGTAGCACTTCTGCCAGGGGCATGATGGCCAGCAGCCCACCTACGAACACCCCTATACATCTGACTGTGTGGGACCTTGCTGGTCATCGGGCTATGGCTGCTGTGTTCAGACACATTTTCCATAGTCACCACACTTTCCTGTCTCATGCCACCACCTGCCAACTGTCCCTCATCTATGGCCACTGATGATGGGGTATGTATGGGCATTGTGACCGTTTGTGGGGATGTGGTGGGTAAATGTGTGATGGCAACCAATGGCACAAATTCAGTCCCTGACAACCCTGCCTGTGCCTCACTATGCCTATCATCATTGTCAGAGTCTGTATGGACACTAACATCAGATTGCCTGCAGGAGGGACACTGACACACCTCACCACCTCTGAGGGCCAAACAAAAAATGTAAATTAAGACCTGTATGCTATGGTTTACTTCTACTCACACACACACACACACACACACACACACACACACACACACACACACACACACACACACACACTTACAGGTGAGGTCGCACAAAGATATTGCATAGACCTCACATTACCCAACAGTCAACATGCATGACATATGGCACTCAACAGTATGCACTGCAGCCATTTACCAACATTATACATCTCTGTGATGCAAGAGTTGTGTTAGTAGGTGATGCCCCTTCCCCTGGAACACACTGCACCCATGTACACATTATTGCTGAACATACTGGCATGTACTTGCACCATACCTCACAAGTGTACAGACCATTGCTGAATGTGTAGCTGTGGGCAGTTATGTTTGCTCTGTTGCTCACAGCCCCTATGTGTTTGTCTGACACATACCTTGGATGATATGAGGACTGATGTCAAAAATTAATGCCTGACCTTTCATTTGCAGATCTCATCATCAGCAGTGCATGTTTGTGCAATAAAATTTGGTTACACTGACAACCTTCAAAGCTTAACATGGATAAGAGGAGTGTAGACATCCTTCTTGACATGCCAGCCTCTTCTATGATATGCAATGGGGCCACAATACTGCATTTGTTAACATTACATACACCTGATACAGTTTCATAGTTTCATAGTATAGTACTAGGCTATCTGCCCTAGGGCATTTATAAGCCTAGCCAAAGTGTATGTGGCTTTTGCCACCCCATGTAATGATACAAAAGTGTATAAATTAAATTAAATTAGTTTACTGTGCCTCTGTCTAGCAATGACACAGAGATGACCCCCGGGGTAAACCTACGATCACCCAACCATTCGTCGAGATTTCTCTTGAAGAGAGTCAGTGAGGGGCTCTGCCTAACATGGACAGGTATCCTGTTCCAGAGTGCGGAAAGCCTCTGGTTTATGAGTCTGTCTCTCCAGCATGTCCTATTCATATTTGTGCTGAGGTTTAGATCTTTAGCTCTCGTGGCTCTGATGGATTTGGATTTTTTGAGGTGGAGCATGTCCATTAATTCTGAATTGGACATGGCCTTGTACGTAAGGCACAGATCACCTCTGAGCAGGCAGTATGCTACTGAATAGAGCTGGAGCTTTTTTAGTCTGGCAGCATATGACATATGCTGGAGACCCTTGATCCTCTCGGTAAGGTACTTTTGGGGTCTCTCCAGCTGCTGCAGGTGCCGAGTGAGGTACATACCAAATGGGGCATTGTACTCAATCATAGGCCTGATGAGGGAGGAATATAAGGGTACAATGACATCCTTTGATCTGGATGTGAATCCCTTCATGATAAGGTGGGCAAGGTAGAAGGTCTTTCTAACCACTTTGGCGACGTGGGTGTCAAATGAGAGGTCACTGTCAACTTGGCTCCCCAGGTCTCTGATTATTTTTCCGATTAATGGATTACCACCTGTGTGGTAATTTGTGGGTACTTTTTTTTTTCCAAAGGGGATGACTATACATTTTTTGGCATTTAGTTTAAGGCCATGACTCTGGCACCAGTCATCTGTTTCTGTGAGGCCCTTCTGGAAGATGCATGTGTCAGCTGGTGTATCGACTATGGCGCCTAGTTTGCAGTCGTCTGCGAACTTTGTCAGCCACAACCCCCCTATGTTTGCCTGCACATCTGAGAAATAAATGCCGAACAAGAGGGGTCCCAAGACAGAGCCCTGTGGGACTCCACTTGTGACTGGCTTAGATTCTGACATAGCACCAGCTATTCTGACTTTGTGGGTTCTGTCCTTTAGCCAGGTTGCAACCCATCTTGTGACAAACGGTTTACATTTAAGCTGTTGAGCTTGTCTATGATGCCTGAGTGAGGTATTGTGTCGAAGGCTTTTGCCAGATCCAGGTAGTCTGTATGAACTGCTTTGCCTTCATCAATGGCTCTAGTGACTGTTTCAAAAAAGTCCACCAGGTTTAAAAGACAGGATCTGCCTTTTACAAAGCCAAACTGGGTAGGGTAAATTGTCTTTAGGTCCCCGATGTCTTTGTTTATGAGTTCCATAATGATCCTTTCCATAGCTTTGCAGACCAGGCTGGTCAAGCTTATGGGGCGGTAGTTTCCAGGGTCTGTAGAGGTGCCACCTTTGTGGAGTGGGACCACTGTTGCTGTACGCCAGTGTTCAGGGATGTATCCTGTAGCAAGGCTAAGATTAAACAGCGTTCTTATGTGCGGGTTTAGCTCCTCTAGGAGTTCACGTAGCACGCAACCCAGAACACTGTCTGGTCCCATGGATGCTGTATTTTTAGCTTTGCTGAGAGCAGCTCTCGGGAGGTTGCATTCAGCTGAGATAATTGTTTCACCTTTTGGGGGAGAGGGAGGGGAGAAATTTGCACTGAACCTGTCTGCCAGTATGTTGGCAATATCTGTGGGCTCAGTGTATTTTTTGCCATTATGAACTAACTCTGAGCATATCTGAGGGTTTCCGCCAGGTTTCTAACATAACTGAAGAAGGCCTTGTGGTTATCTTTAGTGTCCTTAGCGATTTTTCTCTCGAAGTTGGCCTTTGATGATTTTATGAGCACGTGGTTTTTGCTAGTGCTGATCAGAGATGCCTTCCCTTTATGGGATTTTGCTCTGTCTTGCAGTAGCTTCCTTCTCTTGTTATAAAGTTTGTTTATGGCTGGGGTCCACCAGATAGGACGCCTGCCTTTGATGGAAAGGGTCTTGGTTTTATTTGGGATTGCATGATCCATGCATTCTTGCAGATGCCCGTAGAAAGCATTGTGACATATAACCTGTGCAATCCAATGCAGTATCAAACAAATGTGTTAGTCATGAAGATGCTGAATGAGATGCATACAATATGTAGGTTGCATAAGTTTGCACACCCTTAACATGATGGTTTGTTGAAGCACCTGTTAAGTGAACTACAGCAGTGACTATTCCTGGAAGGGGTATACTAGCACGGACCATCTTCACTTGCCATTATTTGGTCACTCTGTCCTACTAAGGTCCCCCAACTCTAGCAGATTGCAAGGTAAGCTCATGTGCACAGCCCTTGGAGGTCGCACAGTGGCTTCACTATTGCTGTAGAGTCTGGGTTATGTCTGGCACAATTCATAACCTTGACAGTGTTCAGATACAGCCATTCTTAGTGAGCTTTGGATGTATGCTTCAGTTCACTGCTGTGTTTCAAGCTGACACCCCTCCCCATCCTCAGTCTTATTACAGATGCCTGACAACTATGGGCCACACATGCGTGTTATTTTGCAGTGTTCCAAAATCCAAACACCATGTCTACCGGCCTAGTACCAGCTAACGAACAGCAACCCTAAAGGTGTACACTGGCACCAGAAGCTAAAAAATTGTGGATGATGAATACTGTCTGTAGGTCTGAGCCTTGGCCTCATGACACCATTACACATTGCAACACATGCCTTTGGGAGACTTGATGTTATGCTTATGCTACCTGTACAGAGCACTGGATGATGTTTCGTGTGAGACAACTCTTATGTCTTATTACCCTAACCCATAGGCCACACTTACACAGACCCCAGGTGATTGTCAGCACAAGTACTGCACAGGCAATACTTGCTAGACATTCCTGCAAGTCCATCAGTGTTGCTGCATGTTTCTGGATATCCTCCATGAACAGCTTGCAACATGTTTTGGCATCTGTTTTGGATGGGCATGTGTTTATTTTCTACATCAGTGTTATCCCATAGTTCATACACACATAGACGACTGCACTTTTTGCCATGGCATATGCAATGGTGAGGTAAGGCTACGTTTCCCATTACTGAATGCTACCTTTTGTATATGGGATCCATTTCATGGTTTGTACGATGTGTGCAAGCGATGGCTGCCTCTGTTGCAGGTGAGTGGTCAAATGCCATGGGCATACTTCTTGGACAGCAGACCATTACTTGGTGTGACATTGAGGCCCTGTACTTGATGGCAGGTGTGTACTCAAGAAGAGTGAATGCTGTCAGTGCATTACAAGCTGTGTTCACAATATGTTATTTGGAGTATCTGCACACATATGCTTCCAGTGTTTGGTAAGGTTTGTATTCCCCATATTTGTTGTCCTAACATAGGACTCCATATTAAACATTCATTGTTCATGTTAGGATCACAATACAGGTTGTAAAAGGTGTGGAATGTGCTACTGTGGTCTGCCATTGTTTATATCAGGATCAGTTGCCATTGTAATAGTGGTGTATACATTGTTGTATCCACTGTATAAGGGTAATGTTTCAGACATGTCCCTACTGTAGGCTATTTGTCCCACCATTATGTTCAGCTCTGTCCACACATCTTGTACTGACAGGTTGTTAGGTATACTGCAGGAATCGTATATAGCCTTCAGATATGCCACATGGTGACCACTGTGATGCAGTGCAGTTAACACCAACAAAAAATGAACATGTACAGCATGTGTTATGGGTAGGTGTGTTAAATGTGTTCATGGCAAATAGCATGGCCATAACATGGCCGATGTATTGGCAAACCATAACAAAACAACTCCATACTCACTAGCTACAGGCTGCTGCTCCAGTTGTATACCAGAGGGGCCTAAATAGTTGTGTGAGAGAAGTAATGTCAGTAGCCACACCTATGACATTGGTACAGGGTGGAAGCGGTATTTCAGCACATCAACAGTACAAACCCACAATACCAAGGATTATGCACATCTGTTCGCTGCTACACTCCAGCAACAGACTATCTTATCTAACATATGCATGTAGATACTTTACAGATAAAAAATGGATAAGCAACAGTGGTCTAGTAATGTGCCCTGGGGCCTTACCTGCCCGCTCCATGTCCATTTTGTGGGTGGCACCCACCCCCCCAATGCTGTCTTCAGGCATTTATATTACGTTGTTGAAAAGTCAAATTGTCGACAAAGTACTAATCGACACGAAAATGTCAAAACCCCCGAACATCAAACACACACAAAAAGAATAACACCCAAATGCAACCTAAATTGCTCTATGAAGGGGGTCAAGCCCCCCAGCACCCTCACACCCCCCGCTACTTAAATATACCAACTCCAAGATCGCATTACATTGCAGTAAACAGAAATATCCCCTTATGGAGATTTCCGTTTACATGCACAATGACTTTCGCTTTCGACATTTTGGTGCCGACAATATCAGCTTCAATATTGTCGGCCTTCGACAGGATGAAGTAGACCCGTCTCCAGCCTGCTGGCTTGTCTGGTGGGCATTGGCCCCAAGGTTAGCGTGGAGCTTCTCAGCATGTGTCAGCAGGGACTGGATGGCATGACCCCCACCTATGGATAGCTAGTCCCCACTAACAGCAGCAGCACACTGATGGGCAAGTTGGATTAGGTCAGTGCAACAATGCTGCACCTGCTCATAATTTTGGCTGTGCAGGCTGACATTATTTACCCTGTGGATGAGCTCATTCCACAGGGTGGTCGTCTCCTGCAGATCCTGGGCCCTGCAGCCAAATATTATGCCATGATGCTGGATGATGAATTGGATAATAGTGTCATTCTCAATGTTCATGAATGCTGGCAAATGTTCCTGGGGCATTGTACCTGGAAGACATAAAGAGGATAAAAGGTCACAGGACCTCATACAGTTGTCCACATACACATCAACAGTGGATATTACTTGCAAATAATCCAGACTATACCATAACACTGTACGCTATCATGGCTTTGACTTCTTGCATTACACTCCTGGCCCTGACCTGTCCAGTTCCCCAAATGTTGGACACTTAATGGCATAGTCCACTATACTCCATTCATTTCTGTGTAGAGGGATGATAGTGGCCATCTTCCATGTGGATGGAGTGTGGATGGTGGCAAGTCTGTAGGAAGCAGACTATGATGTTCTCATGCCCCATGGAGACTTGCTGTTGTTGCCATCAGTCAGCATTATGTACATGCTCAACATTGATGTGGGCAGGAGTGTGGTTGATGTGCATATCCCCCTGTACAAATGTTGCGGACAGGGTGCCACTGTTCCCATCTATCCTGTCTGATGCAAGTTGCCTGTAGCCATGGCATGTGTGTATGAGGTTTGCTTTACTCCCAGTACAGGTTGACTTGTGCTACTGCCTCCGAGACTGCGTACATATGTGGAGACATGGTTACAATTGGCCTTGGTGGCTTGGATATGTCTGATTTCTAGTCATAGTCAGCCTTACAGGAAGTCACCTGTGAACCTACATGCTTGCTCAGATAGAGGTGCATTGCTTCCAAGTTGTGGTCTGCACCTATGTGTGCCTATACAGCCACTAGAGCAACTTATTATGTGTTTTGTGTCTTGCTGCTGTCCAGCAAGGGGGATTACTCTACTGTACCAAGGGGGATTTCTCTATCATTGGTGGAGGTTAGTTGTACAGGTCAGGTATTGCTGATTCCATACAACTACAGAGGATATAAAGTGTACATCTCCCAGTTACAATGCATGGTTGTTGTGCAATTGAAACATGATCCCACAAAAACACGTCAACACAATCCCCACCTGTGATATGACCTATACCCTGCTCAGTTCAATAGGGAACATGACAACCTGTCCTGTGAAAACATATGGGCATTAATACTCAGTACAGTAACCCAGTTGAATGTGTGTGCACACCCTTACACTGATATGTTGTGTAAACACCTGCTGAGATTATTAAAACATCTGTCTTGGTTTGTACTCTAACGTCATATCCCATCTTCACTTGTCAGTGGTTGCTCACCTTCCATGAAATAGCTTTGTTTCTTTTTCAATAGAATTGTACAGGTTATGGGTCACATGTGAGGTGAGAAACATTTTGACATGTCTTTCTGTGGCATTCCAACAGGAGTGTGTACTCTTTGATATCGAGTGTATATGGGTGTTGATATAGCTGTTAGTGGTAGGCATGGACCATGGGTCATAACCAGAGTTGTACACTTCTCTGATTACTACCTGATAAGCATGCCTACTGTAGTACCCATATCAGTGTCATAGTAATGCAACAATCAGCAGCAGTACACATTTTATTTTGTTGTATGCAGTGACTGTGGTATTACACACATGTGAAACATGCACATCCTATTTTCTGGACTGCTTGTGACTCATGTTATTACTTCTGTGCCTTTCAGCTGAACATACACATACCTACACATGCTCGGGGAAACCTGGTATACATTTGTGTTCTATGTAAGTATTGCACACTGTATTTACAGTCTTGCAGCTCAATCATGCGTCTCAATCTGTTATACCAGGACTTCTATCCATTGGTCCACATCACTGGATGACAACAGCAAAATCAATTTTGATTAAGTATTAATATAGCTGACATAATCCAAGTATATGTGTATGTGACTACAGATATCTGTCACAACTGTGAACATTGTCCAACAGAACACTGTACATTTGAATGTTATTAATTCAATATATCACATGCACTTTACCACACACACCTGCAACAGTGCTTTACTATGCTCATGCCCTATATAGGTATCCTAGATTTACAATATAAACATGTATAATACTCATATTCACAGGTAACATAGGGATATGGGAAACATCCCATTAAATGGCCTAGCAGTAGCACAGACATGATCGTTTGGCAGACACTCTAGTGGTTGCCATATGTGAGCTGTCCTTCCCCAGGGTGTGTCAGGCTCTACAGCTGTAACCCAACCTATCCACCTCTTAGAGCATTACATGCGTACAAAGCATAACATTGGGGGGATATATAGGGACAGATCGTAGATATGCCTATTACAAACCTATGAAGTTTGTAGCATGATACATTTTGCATTACCACAACTGTTCTGAAGGTGGTGGGGTCTGCAACTCATGTGTCTGTCATTACTTCTTTAGTTCCATCTCCAGCTATTTGCCAGACTTGTATAGATGTTTGGATGAACAGAGCAAACACTATGATGGCTGCATCTTGACATTCTGGGAAGATCTGCACAGTTGACTGGTATGGTCCACTGCAGACAGAGTCAGATGCTATGTCCATAGCAGTTGTTCAGTAGGACATCATTACAGTGGGTATTGATGGCACATATACATCTTTCATAATCATCTCTCCCATTATTACCACTACTGGGGTCGAGCTGGTTTGAATAGGTTGCAGCATGGCTTTTGTAGGTGACGCTCATGTTCAGGTGATGGCTTCCACACCAATTGCTGCTTCCCACTTGCTAATTCCATGCAGGCAGCTGCGTAGTTCTTCCAATAGCCAATGTCATAGCAAACCACTACTATAAATAACTACATTATTTGGACGTTGGAAGATATCCTTCTTGTGTGAGGGCAGTGGTGTTATAGATAGCAGGTAGGAATATCTCTTACAACAAGACTTGTGGACACAGGCCAAGTACATGTTTATATAAGGTTCCAGACCTAGGGACAGTGTGTGAGTATTGCTGTTATATGCATCGAATACCACTAGTTTTACAGGGTTTGTGCGTACATGCTAGTTTTGCATGGAATGCAGTCTGTCTGCATAGCTCTCAACTGTGGGGCTATCCACATGATGGCCAGAGGTTTGGCTGTTATGTTTTGTCTGTTTCCCACACAGGTCATGTCCTTGACAAATCAGTGGCATTCTCTCTGTTGATTGCTATCAGTACATGGCAATATCCATTTGTGTTTCTGACGTCATATTCCTCAGTAAGGGTATGTTGCTACCAATCCTGTAACACCAGTAACTTTCATTGTGTATAACAGCAATATTTCAAATATGACTATGTTTCAGCCTCTGTCCTCCACTTATATACCAGGCTTTGTCCAGATGTCATGCAGTAAGAGGTTGATAGGTATGGTTTATCATTATTTAGTGCTGACATTCCTGCTATCATTCAGTAATGTGGACTTCCACACAAGTTGTGGGGTAGGGTCCATATATATGAGGGCTACAGCTGGACAACATGTGTGACCCTGTACAGTCAAGAGGTCAGTGTGTAGAGAATGCTGTTATATGCCCTTATAAGACATTTTATGGGGGAGGGCTATTACAGGATTTTAACCTAGGCTGTTAGAACATGTGAGGGATATTACTAATGAGAAACATAAAGGTATATGGCTGTAACTTTTCATACGTTTCACCATGGGGATAGTGGTGGGCTCAGCTTATTGTTTTGCACAGAGTTATGTTTGTCAGTGTGAGAGTTCCATTTTAATTTAAGCATTGTTATGTAATGTATATATTTACATTGTGACAATTGATACTTTTCTCCCTGAAGGGTTGACTACAGAGTATAATTGGAGGCTGTTGAACTACATCTGTGATTAAGTGTTGACTGATTCTTGTCTTCAAGGCAAGTGTGTTTTTTACTGATATACTACTTGAAGGCTTTAGCCTAGACAATAAAGTATTTTATTTTTTGCGGATTACTGTATCATATGTTTTCTTTGAGAGTTGCATTAATCAGTTATGTATTTCAAACACCTAAATGCTATAAGAAATGGCATTAACAACCGAAACAGTACACAAATAAACATTTATATGTATGCAAAATGTGTGGTCTCATGTCCTTTGCATAATTCTCATTTGTAGGAAAGAATCAGACTCTGGCCATTTGAAAAAGTGGCAACTGTAGGAATAATGGCTGTTTGACATTCTGTGCACCCTCTATGTGTGTGTGTGTGTGTGTGTGTGTGTGTGTGTGTGTGTGTGTGTGTGTGTGTGTGTGTGTGCGTGTGTGTGTGTGTGCGTGTGTGTGTGCGTGTGTGTGTGTTTGTGTATGTATCATTAGAATGTTTAGTGTTTCCACATTGTACATTCACTATGGTACACTGACTGTTCTCCATGATATGCTAGGGAAATCATCACAACTTCTCACAGCTTGGATTGCTTACTGGTAACCTATTGTGGCAGTGATATACAGGGTCCTGGGTTCAGGACTTAAATGGCCTTTTTTATTTTGTTGCTAGGCAAAACAGTTCAGCTGAGGGGGATGGGATAAGGGCTATAATTACAAGAGGTTTGGGCCCTTTTACCCCTTTTACACTGCTTTTGGTGAGATTTGTTGCAGTGAAAGGTTCAGAGTATGGATCCGATGTCCGAATGCACTACATTTATTTGTTTATATATATATATATGTATATGTGTGTATATATATATATATATATATATATATATATATATATATATATATATATATATATATATATATATATATATATATATATATATATATATAGACATATCTTTAATTTCCTTGTCTTGCTCTTGGCTGCTGTGCATCCTGGACTCCTGTGTTCTCACCCATTCTAGTCAACCTGCCTGTCCTGAATTAGGGTTTGGGAACCTGCCCTAACTGATGACCTCAAAACAGTAATTTAAAATAAAATTCCTGCTGTCTCTTCCTAAGTTAAGGAATAGAGGCAAACTTTTCCCTGAACTCATCCCCTCAAGGATACAAGAAAGTATGTTATTTGCTGTATGCTAATTTATTTGTTGTACATAATAGGTGCAAATGTACCCTTCCCTGCCAGGATAACCTGCAGCCATACTCCTCTCTACTTCTTTACCTCCATCCCTTCCCTCTTGTAGCCTCTGTATTTGACTGCACTATTTTCCTCCCTTACTCCTTGTCCTCCTATCTCCCTCCAGGAGATACTGTAACAGTATAGTTTTTGCCCACTAGATGGCACCCTTCTCCTGATACTATCCTTGTACATCTAACCAACTGCTTCATATTAGAAACTCTCAGAGAACTAGTTTTTCCTTACTTATTTTATTGTAGTCCCACTGTTCCCCTTCAAATTTACCACCACAATTCACTTAGCTACCATTCCTCCTCATACTTCCACTTAAGTCTACTTCCACCTTTACTCTCCTCTACCTTCACTTACCATCAGCAGTCAGCATTACACTGATTGTTTTCACTGAATTCTCTTTTTTTTCTTCCTTCACCTGGTTCTTCCCTCTCCATTCGCCCTGCGGGCTCACTCCACTACCCTACCCTACCCCCAAATCTTACCCACCCCCAGTGTACCTAGCCTTATACCTCTCTAACCACTCCCACCTCCCCATTATCCAATCCCATCCCACATCTCATTAAAGATATCCTATCTTACTATACTCCTCCTACTTAACATTATACTCTTACCTACTTACTCTCCACCCTCTACTACTTCAGCACTATGCTTACTTATCCCATATCAACTCACCTCAAACCCCTACTCCTGTTTTTAATTCTGCTTTTCCTTTTCCTTCCTTATGTCTTAACTGCCTATGAACACCTTAGCTTCACTAACTTCCAGCTGCACACAAAAGATACATCCCCATCATCCTCAACAGCTACTCTTAAACACATCAACATTACTTCTGTAACTAACTACCTCCTCCCTAAGTATCATAGACTCATCCACATTAGCTATAAACACCACCAAGTCAAAAGAGCACATAACATATTGAATCTTACTCTAATTCACACACCTAGACTACACCTTCACCTCCTACTTGATGGTGACATTCATCCCAATCCTGGCCCTTCCATTTATAGACTGGCTAGCCCAGATAAACCCTCTCCCTC